>NC_071110.1:810000-1055000 GCF_024256425.1 Clarias gariepinus
AGGTAAAGTTTGTTCACTTCCTAAATTATTTTTTTTTTGCATATTTGTCACACTTTATTGATTCAGACAATTAAACTAGTTTTTCTATATTACACAAAGATAACCCGAATTAATACAAAATTTATTTTTTAACTGATGATTTCATTTATTAAGGGTAAAAAAGCTGAACAAACCGACCTGGGTCTATGTAATAATAATAATAATAATAATAATAATAAAGTGCCCCTCATTCCCTCCCAACACTAAATCATGAATGAACTTTGAAAGATGGGTTACATTTCACTTGCCACACCCACGTCTGATTACTGCCAAACCCGTTGAATCAAGAAACCTAGAAATAGGAATAGGACCTCTCAATGAGCAACACAGAAAAAAAAATCTAAACATTTGACACACAGGATCTGTCTCACATGTTGTCCTGGTACTTACTGTCCTTGTCATTTTTGTTTCCCTTTTTATCATAAATAACCGCATGAGCTGGTCCACTGCTGCGGAAACCCAGCAAGCAGGGGGAGAACATGCAAACTCCATGCACACAGTGACGGGAATCGAACCCCGACCCTGAAGGTGCAAGGCCTTTTTATTTATTCATTGTAAATCACCTCTATGGCTTACCTGTAGTACATTTACTGTCCACTAGGTGCATACACTTTGTGAAACTCTAGCTTACATCACAACTTCGCTTTCAGACTCTCTCTAAAGGCCGTATCTGATTTTCACACGGATTGTTTATCGCTGGAATAAAACTGCAGCTGCTGTGGTGCTGCTAGGAAACGCTTCAGCTGTTTCAGATGCTGTCCTGTGTGCTGTTACAATGCTAAAACTGGGGGACAGCCGCAGCGGCCGTGTCCATTTCCACAACATGCTAACAGACAGAAACGGAAATCTCATTACCTCCATCTCAGATTTCATGTGCTGTAGCTCTCATTAGCACTAGCGCCTGATCTACAGCGACTGAATCATAAGAGAAGCTCTGTGCGGGAAACGATCGAACCGAGTTCATGCAAACTGATTAATAAATGATAAGTATTGGCACCCCTGGTCGCAGACTCGTATTTCAGTAGGTGTTTAATTGGACGATCCATCACTCCAAGCATAACGACTTCACATTTAAACCCGCACTCAGGATAATGGATTGTTGTGGAGTTAAATGGATCCTTAATAGCGCTGACATTAAACAGGATGAGTGTGTGTGTGCGTGTGTGTAGACTCTTTACCCCACTCCGTCTGTCTGTGTTTAAGAAATCTCTTTCTGCAAATCGCACACAAGTATGTCTCAGATGCTAACTACCTATGCTATGCTAACAGTGATGGACGGTCAACAAGAAATAAATAAAAGTCTTCCTGATGTGTTTAGCTACAGTACTGCTGTCTAATAATCAGATAGAGTACAGTTTGTGTTACATCGCTACATACAGTAAACCAACATCCTCAGTGGAGATTAAAAACAGACGCTTGTACAGTAGGGCTGAAACGATTCCCCGAGTAACTCGAGTAATGCGTTATGTTTTTGCACAATTATTTGTTGACGGTGTGCTTTTGACAATGTGTGCTTCCGGATGCAAGCCGTCACTAAACACCAACGACAAAGAAGCGCTTACGTCACCCACAAAGCGGAAGAAGGCGCAAACAGTTAGCTGTGTATTGATTTGATGGAGCGTTCTGTTGCGGCTGCAAAATGGAAAGGAGCGATAAAAATATTAGCGAGTCAAGAGGAGAAGAAACCAGCCAGAGAAAACGACAGAAATTGTCAATAAAGGCTTATATGTTCTGATTTTAAAACTTTATTTTTGGAAGTTTTGTTGCACAACGTAGTGTTTAAGTGTAATTATTTACTTCAATGTGTGCCTTAGTTTTTTTGATCTTTGAAGTCATTTGAAATACCAGTTTTTTTTTATTTAGTTTTTGCATCTGAGAAAAGGCTTTAAAATAGGAATGGATTTTACTGTAATGCACTTAATTTATCTCAGTCAACTTTAATACCCCTATCTCACCTAGCGGTTTCACGCGGTGGCTGGAAGTACCATGCGTCATGATTCACTGCAAGTTTTGGCGCTGCGATTACGTTTCCATCTTTCCGTGCGAAAAATTAATCAGGTATAAGCCGCCTTAAAATCATGTTTAAACATGTCATTTTTTCGCGGACCTTCGTGGAACGTCGGCAGACAATCGCGGCGGCTCACGGTGCCTAACCCCACATCTCACTGTGAGTTAAACCGCATAGGTGAGATAGGGGTATAAGCTATTACTTTTATTGTGAATAATGACATTAATGACAAATAAATGTTTATTTTTGATAAAATGCTGTATGCATTTAAAAAATAGATGTTGATTTTTCTAAAAAGAAAACCAAATAATCTTTGTTTCTTTTATATATTTTACATTGCTGTTTAATTAAGCAAAAGTACATTTTCTTCGATTACTCGATTACATTTTTGGTAGAATGCTCAATTGCTAAAATACTCAATAGCTACAGCCCTACTGTACAGTACCACCGAGAAATTAAAATCATCTACCATGAAGTTATAGAGTTGTGGAGAAATTCACATTTTTTATTGCATTCCTAAAAAATCTAGACTGAAAAGGTATCTGCTCCGCCCTTAAAGATGCGTGTCCTGCTGTACTGTGGCAGTTTGTTAGCAGTTAGCATGATTAGTCAGTGTGATTTTGGCATCGCATTTTAAAACAAGTACGCTTTTTAAGAACCCTAGAAGAATAAGAATGAGTTACATGAAAAATGGTTAGGTTTGTGGCACAACATCATTTAAATGACACCCCACCCCACCCCCTCCACCCTCCACCCACCCCCAGATGTTGCTGACGTTAGTGCTGATTTGATTGTTTCAGGTCTCTAAACATTGTAGGGATTACAGACTGCCGCTTTAAAATAAAATCATTTCGACTTCTGTTCTTTTCACATAAAAATACAGCAGTGCACTGTTTCATGCTGTGTGTCTCTGCATGTGAGAGAGAGAGAGAATGAAAAAAATGTGTGTGTGTGTGTGTGTGTGTGTGTGCTAGCCCTCAATAAAAGGCCAGCAGTCTCATGCTCATAACAACCGTGTGGTGTTTGATGATGCCTTCTATCCCTTTAGAACTATAAACACACACACACACACACACACACACACACACGTGAGAGGCCAGAGTTACTATAGCAACTACCCAGCACCTCCAGCATGAACCCAGATGGTTATCAGGATTTATAGCTCGATGAAAGAAGATAAATAATGAAATGGAGACTCCTCGTACACTCTGATGTTTTCTCCTCTCTCTCTCTCTCTCTCTCTCTCTGACGTTTTATTATTTTCTCTCTCTTAATGTGATCTCTTAAAATGGCCAGTCCCAAGCTCCCAAGGGTTCTGTGGAGGGTTCTCCAAAAACGTTCCACCTGTACATTAAAACTGCACTGGGGAAAATCTGGCTGTAATAATACTGAAATCATACTGTGTGTGCATGCACTGAGCCTCACTCCCCGCCACGCCCATACATACACAACCCGCCCTGTTCATGCAAGTGCACACAAAGCCCCTCCTCCAAGTCTCACCCAAAGTACATAAAGCTCCTTCTTACATCCATGGATATGTATACAAAGCCACGCCTCCCTTTCATGCTGATGTTTATAAAGCCCATACATGGCCATTTATATAAAACCCCTCCTCCTATCCACGGCAATGCACATGAAGGCCCGCCTTCCATCCATGCCAATGCACATGAAGCCCCGCCTCTCAGGACCTACATTGAGGAGGCGGGGCATTGAGTTTATCTACACTAGTTCAGGAGCTGGTTAGCTTTACTCTTCAGTGATACACAGGGATCTTCTTTACAACAGTCTGGTGTTGTTGCTGCAGGAACACGGCGGTGACGCGCTGAGGATCGCTGTGTGCACAGAATCTGTTTATAGCCGTTACAGAGTTAGCGCTCCACGCACCAGAATGTTTCTTATTCCTTTGTGCTGTTTGGGGAAATGTCGCCCACTTCCCATTGTTAAAAACCGGGCTGACATGTGGAAACCTTTCCCCAGGTTCCTGTCATTCCAAATAAAAGGGGTGTGGCCTCCTACGCCTCAACTCCAACTCGGATTCTCTTTTTAACAATAGCCTGGTTCGGGAAACAATAGATTACAGTTTTGCAGGAGTAACACGCTGAATCACTAATGGACTACAAACATCTGATGACACGCCCCTGCTAAACACGCTGCAGTCCAAAGCTATGCTAGTCAGTATGCTAGGTCGCACTTTTTTTTATTCCTGAAAGTGTCTCAAAAACACTTGCAGTAAATGAACAGATCAAATTCATTTCTTAGAAGTCTTTGCATTGTGTAACGTGACTCGTCCTCGTCCTCGTGCACACAACGCCTTAGCATCAAGAAATGACACGTTAGCAGTCACGCTCTGTTAGCAGTCACGCTAACGAGCTGCGCAGGAGGTCATCAAAGCGCAGCGTCTGAGGGGGGAGTGTTGGAGTGTGAGGGGGAGTGTGTGTGTGTGTGTGTGTGTTAGTGGAAATCATTACCACTAATTAGGATGAGACCACCTGATCTTCAGCCCCGGAGCGTTCACAGAACACATCAGCGTCAAAAACCTGACAATCAGAAGCTTTCAGACAGAAACGGTTTAAAACGAAACTTTTATGCAACATTTTTATTATTAATAAAACTATGATGTTGTATTAAATATAAACTTTATTTATTTATTAGAGAAACGTGTAGCTTCAGTTTCCTAACACTCTCAGCCTTCAGGGTTGTTTACAACCTCTTTTATATCCGCAATTATTTTTCTAACAAATTTAAAGTTTCTCTTTTATTTTAGAGCGAAGACATTTTACACTGTGAAGAGCTGCTTTATATTTTATTATTTGTCTTATTTATTTGACTGAATGAAACTCCTCAAAGCTTCTGGAATTAATGTTCTGCCCCACACACTCATCTTTCTTTCTTACCTTTTATATTATTTAATAGTTTTAATATTTTCCCTTTCTTTCATTCTTTCTTACTTCCCTTTTAATATATTTTTTTCATTTTCTTTCTTTTTTCTTTTTTGTAATATTTTCTTACTTGCTTACGATATTTTTTCCTTTTCTTTCTTTCTTTCCTTTGTAACTTATTTTTTAAATATTGTTTATAATTGATACTCCCCCTCCCCCTCCCCCTACACACAAAGCCTGCACACACACACACACACACACACCAGATGATGTGAGTGTAATTAAACTAATCTGCTGTGTGACAGTCCGTGTAAAAGCGTCTCGTTGTTTCCATGGCAACCGGGCCGCCTGAGCACGTGCAGAGCGCTGTGCGCTCCTTTAGTATTTAATTTCTTTTCAGCGCGCGACTTATTTAGTGGGTTTTCCCCCCTTATTTGTCCTCCGTCCGGGTGAAACCAAGAGGGATTTCAGCGCAATCTGGCAACACGGCGCTGCGCGTCACTGCATCATCAGCACCAGCAGCTTCATCCTCACCATCCTCATCCTCACCATCCTCACCCTGGACGCAGCATCTCTCTGCGCTATAGGACAGCAGCTCATGTTCAAGTCTGTGTGTGTGTGTGTGTGAGTGTGTGTGTGTGTGTTATTTATTACTCCATGATGCGTAAGCGGAAATGATCCTGACCTGAGTGTCACCTGCTCCCTCTCTCTCTCTCTCTCTCCCTCTCTCTCTCTCTCTGTCTGTGTCTCTCTGAGCTGCGTTAGAGCACCAACACCCACAGAGGTAAGCTCAGACACCTCCAAAACACAACACACACACACACACACACACACACACAGGGTGAGAGATACAATAATACAGATGTTTTGCTTTGATGTTTGCAAGAAGGATGCAGATGTTTCTCTTAGTGTGTGTGTGGTTTAGTGAGACTCTAACATTGGTGTGTGTGTGGGAGGGGGGTTAGTGAGACAATAACATTGGTGTGTGTGTGTGTGTGTGTGTGTGTGTGTGTTTATCTTTTACATGTAATATTTTCCAGATTAAAGAGGCGGCTCATGTAGAAAAACCGTGACTTCTGCTTTAAGGGGAAAGTCTCTCGGGACTGTGTGTGTGTGTGTGTGTGTGTGTCGGATTAGAGCTGCAGGAGTTATTTCCCAGTTGTGTGTGATCTAATGTAACCCCAGCATGCGCTGAATAGGCAGACAAAACAAGCATTAATTTGTTTATTTGTTTATTAATTAACAATAAGATTTCTATGGTAAATAACACGAACACAGAATTAAGACGTCACTGGTCTGATTCTTTACCTGCTGTTTTCTGGCCTGGTTGTTGTTGTTGTTGTTTAGATGCATTCGGTAATGACGTCATTAATTAAGGACGTACTAAATCCGATCCTGGTGTCCAGACGTCCATGCTGTAGAAACGTTACTCACGTCACGCGAGCTGTCCCACGGTGTAAGACGTGCAGCACGTGGCCACTCGTGTCTAATCTCAGCTGTGTGTATGGGTGTAAACCTCACACTCCCTCATGACGCACGGCGGCTTTCATCCCTTAAGCCCATGCAGCTGATGATACAACTATTTACTTTTTATTTAATTTTTATTTTTATGTAGTGTACACCTAAAAGTTTTTTCTTTATACCATTCTAATTGAATTCTATTTTAATTCTTTTTATTTTGGTAAATTTTGTAAATATTGTAAATGTCCAGCCTAAATTTTTTCAAATTTTTGTTATATTGCTTTTATTAAAAAAATTTTTTTTAATTTACATAGTACATAGAATTTGTGTTTGATTAGAATTGACTAATTAATGAAACGATAGAATGGTTCTTAAAATCTACTCAAGTGCCTTAAATGATTTAAATATTTAAATATACACACTAACCATAGAGATGGTGTAGAATAGAGACCAGCAAAAGGACTGTTTATTGTAATGTTTCTGCATGTGTGTGTGTGTGTGTGTGTGTGTGGCATTGCGAGCCGTCGGCGTGTGTTAATGAGTGTGTGTTCATCATCAGAGAGTGAAATATCATCTCTAAATTATTCATGCACAAGATTCCACACACGCACATGTCCTCTTTTGATGCTTCAGTGAAAGTTTGTGTGTGTGTGTGTGTGTGTGTGTGTGTGTGTATGCGTTTGTGTGTTTCTGTGTGTGTGTGTGTGAGACCTGTACCATAAATAATTTTGCAACTTCAAAAATGTAACATTAAACTGAAACAAAAATAACAACAATATCAGTAAAATGTTTTCAATATAATAAAAAAAACATTTAAAGCAATTAAAATAAAAATTTATTAAAATATTAGGAACAATGTTTGTTAGCAAAACTAAATATATCAGGAATGTAAGGCAGTGTTAGGCATCTTTATACCTGCACCTATATTGTAAAGTAATTATACAGTATGTAAAATAGTTTTATACTGTAACTGTGCATCAATATGACACGCCCACACGCTGTCCATAATAAGCTAGCATGCTGAGTGAGTTAGCGGTTTAGAACGCCTCACATGCACCAGAGACTGGATTTGCACTAAACTCCAGAGCAGTATTATTTTTCTTCATAAACGCTAATCGAATGCTCGTGATAAACTAGCCGCACAGTCGCTCTGCTCTCGCCGTGAGTCAGGATGTATCTCCGTTATTTCAGCCAGTATTAAAGCGTCAGTACGCGACTGGGGTCACTGAGGAGCTTCTGCACAACAGGAAGCGGTGATTAGCGTAGCGTTTAGCCCAGATTGACCCAGAATAGATAAAAGGGATAGCTGTTTGGGTCGCTGTTGAAAGCTGATGCATAATCAGGTGTGAGTCACCCACAGGGAGATGCACGTCACTGACACTGTGTCCACACACACACACACACACACACACACACACTAATGCATTTAAAGGATTTATGCAGCTGATGAATGCACAGCGAGTCGTGATTCACTTCAGTGAATCGATTTGTATAAATCATCCCTTTAAGTGAATTGAACTTTGTGTGATTCTTGTGAGCTCTGAGAATTTAACTCACGGATGGTGGTCTCAGAGGGACCACTTTGATTTTAATGGAGAAACCGTTTGATTGACTGCCATTTTTGCTGGTGCTACGAAATAATCATGAACTGAAACGTTCCAATATAACGTTATTTATATAACAACAATATATAAATAATCACCAACTGATGGTTATTTTCTGAGACAGGTCTGTAGAACCTCCTCTGGAGCTCTGAGGAGTGGACAGTTCTCTTCATAAGATCCACGAGTCCACATTGTGTCCTGGTCCAGTGAGAACGAATCGAAATATGATTCACTTTAGATGAATGATTCAAAAGAATCAAATAATTAAAAGTGACTCGCGACTCGTCACGTGTCCGGATTAAGGAAAGCCTTGGGATCCGTGGAGCGCTCTGTTTCAGTCTCCTCTGAGGCCATCACTCCACCATGCCGACTTTACAATACCATATGGCTGTCAATCATCACTCAGGCCCCGCCCATAGCACCGCCCCATTCTCAGTTAGGAGACTTTCTGCTCAAATTGCTTAAAAGCTTAATTTCTCAAAATTTAACATGAAATAGAAAAACAAAAATATCTATACAGTATATAAAGTTTAATAATCTCATTTGTTGTGGTTTAATAATTGTTCAATATTATAATAATTCAAGGACGTTGTGTTTAAAACAATAAAAGACCAAAAACAGGCCGTTCCCAAACGCAGCATTAGCAGACGTGACGGTTTGGAAGCCGAAGCGTTTGTTCACGTTTGTGTATTGAGCTGCAGTTTTTCTTTTAGGAAATGGACTGTTAATTACATTTGCTATCTGAGCCGGGTTTGTTAAGTTATGAAGAGGCGTCTCGACTCAGCGCCGGAATAAAGAGCTGCAGAAAAAAGAAAAACGGCTTTCAGATGTATTTATCTTGATGTGCTGAGTTTTAGTAGAAGGGGGCGTGGTCTCCGAGGAATAAAGGAGGAAGATGAGAACTTTGAGTCGCTCATGACTGTTTAGAGTTTGGACTATTTTCGATATTCCACACAGTGTCCCTAAAATCCTAAAAGTCCTCCTCATCACTTTCCCTTTTCTTTCTCTTTTGTAATATTTTTGAAGGGAACGTTGTGATCTCGTCTGCGTATTTTGTCAGGTGTGTATGATCAGTAGGAATGTGACAGAGTGTGTGAGTGATGGCTGTTATATTGTATGGTGTAGTTGGTGGCGGTCATGCCTCTCTCGGACGGATCCCATGGCAGCGTTGATGTAAAATTGATTAAAAAGGTAATGAAGGCGAAATTGCTGTCCTATAAAAGGAATAAAGTGCTGAGGGCCGTGCTGGTGTAGGACAATAATCAACGTCAGAATGGCATAACGTTGGGTTCTTACTGTGTGAATTGCTATTGCTAGAATTCCTAGAATGTTTTAGGTGAAGTACAGCCTCATGTCCGTGCTGACACCGAGATGTTGAGTGGCTGTGAGAATAAAGACCTGCTCCTGACCGCCTCCTGCACCTTTATAATCAGCAGCGAGACGCTAAATACAGCCTGCGTGATTATTACTTCCAGCCCAGCACTCAGTCACTCACAGCCATAAAAACCCGTGATTTAATGAAGACGGACGTAAAAGACTGTAGCGATGGGAATATTACACACTCGGAGCGCGTGTAAAAAGTGCCGTGTGATGATTAAATGGAAGAGCGTGACTGAGCTGAGCCTCTAAATAATTCATCAGGACTACAGCGAGGGAAATGAAGAGCTGTTTACACCGAATCCATCAAAAAGTTTGTGACGTGAAGTCGTACTGAAAACATACTGATGCCACGAGCGCACGATTTATACCAGACACAATACCCACAATGCATTTGCACTGGTGTTTCGTCCCAATTAACCAGGAAGAGAAAACGTACTGACGCGTCTTAGTGTCCATTAACACCATTAAATCATTTGTACTGGTTATGATTGGCATGCAGTGGTGTATACCAGTGTGTAATGCTGTTTATTATTGTCATCTAATGGTGTGTACTGGTGTACATCACCGACCGCAGTTCCACAAACACCATTTATTATCGACAGGTTATGATTAGATTATTTAATTATGATTTGTTTCTTTATTGAACCAAGCAGATGATTACTAGCCTGGTACTGACTGTTGTATAATATGAATGAGTATGTCTGAGTGTGTGTTACTTTCTGTTGCTGTGTGATGGTGTGTGTTTGGATCTATTGGTGTTGGGTTCTAACCCTCTACCACAGAGTTCTGCATAGAACCTTTAAAAGTTCCTTTAAATAAGCAAACAGAAGAACATTAACAGTGGTGTATAAAATGCTTTTTTTAACAGTGTTCTAGTAGGTGGTAGTGAAATATTAGTGGGTGTCAAACGCACAAACAAACACACACACACACGCACACACACACGCACACACACACTAGTGCAATGGAGAGTGAGCTAGTCACACTTTCTAAAAACATGGAAACATGAACATAGTACATAAAAGAAAATAAGATGAATAAATACTGGTGAAGTCACAGAGCCAGGACGGAGAGAATCAGAGCAGCTGTTGCCATGGCAACCACCAGTATCATTTTACACTAATCTTATTAAATCACCACGGATTAGACAGATAGAAACACTTTAATAAATCTGTGTTGTCCAGTGCTTAATGATTATTGTTAATGGTTCCGAACTGGGACAAAATAAAGAAC
The DNA here is from genome assembly GCF_024256425.1 of Clarias gariepinus. NCBI lineage: Eukaryota > Metazoa > Chordata > Actinopteri > Siluriformes > Clariidae > Clarias > Clarias gariepinus. Next base: position 820,605 of record NC_071110.1, read on the forward strand.
TCATGTATGCGTGTGTGTGTGTGTGAGAGAGAGTGTGTATGTGGTTTTACTAACAATGTCCTTTTTCTTTTGTCTCTCTTTCCTCTCTGTCCCCTCCTCCTTCTTTTCTTTCTCATTACTTTTATCCATGTTTTTCATGCACATTATTTCTTCTTTTTTATTTATTTTTTTCCTCTGTCTCTTTTTTTGGCTTCTACTTTTACTGTCACTACTAAATCTATTTCAACTCTTCTTTTCTTAATTAGCTCTGTCCCTATAATCACTCTGTCCTCTCCCACCATGCTGCTCTGCTGAGTCTCTCTCTCTCTTTCTCTGTCCCTCTCTCTCTCTTGCAAAATGAGTCGTTTCCTGTCTAAGTTGGACCCCAGGCGTGTCCAGTGGGGGGCATTTGGCTCCCGAGTTCTCCGCACCAAGCCAGTGGAGTCCATGTTGGAAAGTGAGAGCAGCACTAAACTGGCACGTGTCCTGACGACCTTTGACCTCGTCTCCCTGGGTGTCGGCAGCTGCGTCGGAACTGGAATGTATGTCGTATCGGGTCTTGTTGCAAAGGAAATGGCTGGGCCTGGGGTCATTGTGTCCTTCATCATCGCTGCTGTAGCCTCCATCCTGTCAGGTGACAACACCCACGTTTTGTTCTGTGATATATATATATACATATAGTGTTATACAGAGTGTGTCACAGGGTGTGATACAGAGTGTGCTATGTAGTGTGGTGTAGAGGTGTAGAGTGATGTAGAGTGTGATACAGAGTGTGGTGTAGAGTGATGTAGAGTGTAATGCAGAGTGTGGTGTAAAGTGTGATACAGCGTGTGATACAGAGTGTGGTGTAAAGTGATGTAGAGAGTGATACAGAGTGTGGTGTAGAGTGGGATACAGAGTGTGGTGTAGAGTGCGGTGTAGAGTGTGATACAAAGTGTGGTGTAGAGTGTGATACAGAGTGTGATATGTAGAGTGATGTAGAGTGTGATACAGAGTGTGGTGTGGAGTGTGATACAGAGTGTGATATGTAGTGTGATATGTAGTGTGGTGTAGAGTGTGATACAGAGTGTGGTGTAGAGTGTGATACAGAGTATGGTGTAGAGTGTGGTGTAGAGTGTGATACAGAGTGTGGTGTAGAGTGTGATACAGAGTGTGGTGTGGAGTGTGATACAGAGTGTGATATGTAGTGTGGTGTAGAGTGTGATACAGAGTGTGATATGTAGTGTGGTGTAGAGTGTGGTGTAGAGTGTAATGCAGAGTGTGGTGTAGAGTGTGGTGTAGAGTGTGATACAGAGTGTGGTGTGGAGTGTGATACAGAGTGTGATATGTAGTGTGGTGTAGAGTGTGATACAGAGTGTGATATGTAGTGTGGTGTAGAGTGTGGTGTAGAGTGTAATGCAGAGTGTGGTGTAGAGTGTGGTGTAGAGTGTGATACAGAGTGTGGTGTAGAATGTGATACAGAGTATGGTGTAGAGTGTGGTGTAGAGTGTGATACAGAGTGTGGTGTAGAGTGTGATACAGAGTGTGGTGTAGAGTGGGATACAGAATGTGATATGAAGAGTGATGTAGAGTGTAATACAGAGTGTGATACAGAGTGTGGTGTAGAGTGTGATACAGAGTGCGGTGTAGAGTGGGATACAGAGTGTGGTGTAGAGTGTGATACAGAGTGTGGTGTAGAGTGTGATACAGAGTGTGGTGTAAATTGTGATACAGAGTGTGGTGTAGAGTGTGATACAAAGTGTGGTGTGGAGTGTGATACAGAGTGTGATATGTAGTGTGATACAGAGTGTGATACAAAGTGTGGTGTAGAGTGTAATGCAGAGTGTGGTGTAGAGTGTGATACAGAGTGTGGTGTAGAGTGTGATACAGAGTGTGGTGTAGAGTGTAATGTAGAGTGTGGTGTAGAGTGTGATACAGAGTGTGATGTAGAGTGTGATACAGAGTGTGGTGTAGAGTGTGGTGTAGAGTGTGATACAAAGTGTGGTGTAGAGTGTGATATGTAGAGTGATGTAGAGTGTGATACAGAGTGTGGTGTGCAGTGTGATACAGAGTGTGATATGTAGTGTGGTGTAGAGTTTGATACAGAGTGTGATATGTAGTGTGGTGTAGAGTGTGGTGTAGAGTGTAATGCAGAGTGTGGTGTAGAGTGTGGTGTAGAGTGTAATACAGAGTGTTGTGTAGAGTGTGATACAGAGTGTGGTGTAGAGTGTAATGTAGAGTGTGGTGTAAAGTGTGATACAGAGTGTGGTGTAGAGTGCTGTAGAGTGTGATACAGAGTGTGGTGTAGAGTGTAATGCAAAGTGTGATATGTAGTGTGGTGTAGAGTGTGATACAGAGTGTAATGCAGAGTGTGGTGTAGAGTGTGGTGTAGAGTGTGATACAGAGTGTGGTGTAGAGTGTGATACAGAGTGTGGTGTAGAGTGTGATACAGAGTGTGGTGTAGAGTGTGATACAGAGTGTGATACAGAGTGTGGTGTAGAGTGTGATACAGAGTGTGGTGTAGAGTGTGATACAGAGTGTGGTGTAGAGTGTGATAAAGAGTGTTGTGTAGAGTGTGATACAGAGTGTGTTGTAGAGTGTAATACAGAGTGTGATATGTAGTGTGGTGTAGAGTGTGGTGTAGAGTGTAATGCAGAGTGTGATACAGAGTGTGATATGTAGAGTGATGTAGAGTGTGGTGTAGAGTGTGATACAGAGTGTGGTGTAAAGTTTGATACAGAGTGTGGTGTAAAGTGTGATAAAGAGTGTTGTGTAGAGTGTGATAAAGAGTGTTGTGTAGAGTGTGATACAGAGTGTGGTGTAGAGTGTAATGCAGAGTGTGGTGTAGAGTGGGATACAGAGTGTGGTGTAGAGTGTAATGCAGAGTGTGGTGTAGAGTGGGATACAGAGTGTGGTGTAGAGTGTAATGTAGAGTGTGGTGTAGAGTGTAATGTAGAGTGTGGTGTAGAGTGTGGTGTAGAGTGTGATACAGAGTGTGATATGTAGAGTGATGTAGAGTGTGATACAGAGTGTGATACAGCGTGAAACAGTGTGTGTGATGCAGTACAGTGTGTGATAGTTTTGCAGTGGATATAAAAGGATAATAAAGTTAATCATGATGGTTAAAGAGATTTCAGAATCGACACAAAAACAAACAGAGTGTGATACAGAGTGTGATACAGAGTGTGGTGTAGAGTGTGATACAGAGTGTGGTGTAGAGTGTGATACAGAGTGTGGTGTAGAGTGTAATGTAGAGTGTGATACAGAGTGTGGTGTGGAGTGTGATACAGAGTGTGATATGTAGTGTGATATGTAGTGTGGTGTAGAGTGTGATACAGAGTATGGTGTAGAGTGTGATACAGAGTGTGGTGTAGAGTGTGATACAAAGTGTGGTGTAGAGTGTGATACAGAGTGTGATATGTAGAGTGATGTAGAGTGTGATACAGAGTGTGGTGTAGAGTGTAATACAGAGTGTGGTGTAAAGTGTGATACAGAGTGTGGTGTAGAGTGTGATACAGAGTGTGGTGTAGAGTGTGGTGTAGAGTGTAATGCAGAGTGTGGTGTAGAGTGTGGTGTAGAGTGTGGTGTAGAGTGTGGTGTAGAGTGGGATACAGAGTGTGGTGTAGAGTGTAATGTAGAGTGTTGTGTAGAGTGTGATACAGAGTGTGGTGTAGAGTGTGGTGTAGAGTGTGATACAGAGTGTGGTGTAGAGTGTAATGCAGAGTGTGGTGTAGAGTGTGGTGTAGAGTGTGGTGTAGAGTGTGGTGTAGAGTGTGGTGTAAAGTGGGATACAGAGTGCGGTGTAGAGTGTAATGTAGAGTGTTGTGCAGAGTGTGATACAGAGTGTGGTGTAGAGTGTGGTGTAGAGTGTGATACAGAGTGTGGTGTAGAGTGTAATGCAGAGTGTGGTGTAGAGTGTGGTGTAGAGTGTGGTGTAGAGTGTAATGTAGAGTGTTGTGTAGAGTGTGATACAGAGTGTGATATGTAGAGTGATGTAGAGTGTGATACAGAGTGTGATACAGAGTGAAACAGTGTGTGTGATGCAGTACAGTGTGTGATAGTTTTGCAGTGGATATAAAAGGATATTAAAGTGAACATGATGGTTAAAGAGATTTCAGAATCGACACAAAAACAAACAGTGGGAATGTTTTTACTACAGGGAAATGTTTTATCCACCCATGGAAACACCCACACACACCCACACCCACACACACACAGAGAGAGAGAGAAAAATGTATTTATCCTGCTGTAACCTGCGAGGTCTGAGAAAGAGAATAGAGATATTGTATAATAATATACAATAAAAAGAGAATAATTCTGAAATGCGAGTGATAAAGTGATAAATAAACAGTGTTTCATTCTGCATGATGTTGTTGTTCCTTTATATCAGACACACTCACTGCTTACACTTACAGCCTGCTGGTGTTCAAGTAAACATGACAAATATACTTTGAAAGAAAAATATGAAAATAAATATTGAATGTTCTTTATTATTTTTTATTCTTATTCTTCCCTGTTTCTTGTCCTTCCACATGTTGAATTGTTGGAACTATATTTCAGGTCTAACTTCCCATTTTAACTCAAACATCATCAAATTCTTTAAAGCTTCATTTACACAAGAGAGGAATTTAAACGTAACTGAATCCGGACGCACGTGACCCAGTTCGCTCGCACACACATGGCTTAGCTTTATTATTCCTGATAGCAGGCGTTTATGGAAGGAGTCTCGGGTCTATGTGTTATAAACTCTGCTTGTTCTCCTGCAGGTGTGTGTTATGCTGAGTTTGGTGTGCGTGTGCCAAAGACGACGGGTTCTGCGTACACATACAGCTACGTGACGGTGGGCGAGTGTGTGGCCTTCTTCATTGGCTGGAACCTGATCCTGGAGTATCTGATCGGCACGGCGGCCGGAGCCAGCGCCCTCAGCAGCATGTTCGACTCGCTCGCCAACCACACCATCAGCACCTTCATGATCAGCCATGTGGGCACGCTCAATGGCCTCGGTGAGAGTGTGTGTGTGTGTGTGAGTGTAAGTGTGTGTGTGTGTGTCTGTGTGAGCGTGAGTGGTGCGCCATCAGCCACGATCGTAAGAGATACATGTTCTTTCTGCAGTGTATTAATAGTGAATATTCCAGAGCTGTGTATGAGAAACAGCACATCTGCTTCCTGTAGATAGACCACACCCACTTCCTGTAAAACATTATAAATAGTTGCAGTGAAAGTTGGAAATCTTTTCCCCTGTATGTGTGCCTGGATCATTTTTAATGGGCATGAATGATTTCTTTTCACACTAACACTAAATCTGTGCAGAAAGGATCCCGAACAGAATCTCAGCCCATCAGATTCGGCGAGTCCAGTCAGAACTCACGCAGTTCCCGGGATTCAGAGTCGGGTTACACGGCTGCTTAAGTGGATTGTCTGAGCTCTTAAAGGTTGCCAGATTCTTCTAGAGTAGAACTGTTTTAACAGCCATAAAACCACAAAAAACAGGGACAGAAAAGGCAGACCGAAGAAAGAAATAACATTTTTAATCTGTAACATAAAAGACAATGTTTTTATTCTAATCGAACTTTAATAGAGTATAGTAATTATAACAAGTATACCATTAATCACTTTAACATTCAGTCAATAAAACTGCTTACATCATCACACTCCTCTCAGACAGGGTCACCTGACCATCACCACAGCAGCACTCCTCCATCGACACGAGCTAGTGATACTCAGAAAGGTCATCTGAGGTCAGACCTGTGGCAGTAATTAGGGTGTGAAAGACAGTTATACCGAAGACCGCAAACTGTCGTAAATGCAGCCGTAACACCCTGGAAGCTGCAGGAGCTTCATCAAGTCCACCTGTCTGTGTTGTCATCAGGTAAAGGTGAGGAGGCGTACCCCGACATCCTGGCTCTCGTCATCGCCGTCCTCGTCACCGCCATCGTGGCTTTGGGAGTGAAGAACTCTGTCGGCTTCAACAACGCCCTGAACATCATAAACCTGCTCGTCTGGATCTTCATGATGATCGCAGGGTTCTTTTTCGTCGACAGTTCCAACTGGGACGCAGGACGGTTCCTGCCGTTTGGCTGGTCAGGGGTAAGAACACCTGTAACGTAACTGTAGCAGTCCTGTAACATATACTTGTAACACACCTGTAACATATGTGTAATATACCTGTAGCACACCTGTACCATACCTGCACCATAACTGTAGCACACATTGTTAAAGCTGGCCTCTGGAAAATCACGAGCTCCGCCCTCCTCTGCTGGTTCATGTTTAGTTTTATTCGCATGGAACGGGATGCTTGTAAATCCTAACGATGATGAGATGTGATTAAAGGTGTACCGGTGACATGTGCAGGTGATGCAGGGCGCGGCCACGTGTTTCTACGCCTTTATCGGCTTCGACATCATCGCTACGACAGGAGAGGAGGCGAAGAGTCCCAACACCTCCATCCCCTACGCCATCACAGCATCACTCATCACCTGTCTCACTGCCTACGTCTCTGTGAGTACACACCACAACATCACACATCAACACATCTGGCTACACACCTGCACCAAGACACACCTGTACACAAATCACAACAACCAGCACAAACCTGGACACGCCTGAATATACACAACTACGCACCAGTTAATACACCTGTACACCCAACTATAACACACACACACACACACACACACACACATCTGCACATAATTGACCAGGTGAGCTGTACAGCCTGTGTGTTATAAAGATGTTTCATCAGACATCATTCTGCAGGTGTTACCCCTCACTCACTCTCTCCCTCACACCTGAAACCCAAAACCAGCTCCTCGTCTTCAGACCTGCCTGTTGTGGCTAATTAACCACTGTGGCTATTTGTAGAGTAGCGTTAATTAATTTTCCATGTGAGAAGGTTTTTCACAGGTCTCCGTCTTGTTTGTGTCCTGCAGGTGAGTGTGATCCTCACCCTGATGGTGCCCTACACCATGATCGATGCCGACGCCCCCCTGATGGAGATGTTCTCTCAGAACGGGTTTTACTCCGCCAAGTACGTGGTGGCCCTCGGCTCCATCGCCGGACTCACCGTCAGTCTGCTCGGCTCGCTCTTCCCCATGCCCCGCGTCATCTACGCCATGGCCGGGGACGGCCTGCTCTTCAGGTTAAAGAGTCTTTCTTTTTACAACAAATACCGATTTCAGTTTTATTGGAGGAGTGACATTTCTTAACATCATTAAAGTTTTCAGGATATCAGCTACATTCGATGCAGAGTCTCCCGAGTTTGTCACAAAATAGGCAACAAAAAGAAAAACAACTTTAGCCACAGCATAAGTTAGCTAGCTAATGCTAAATGTTGGTTGTCAAGGTAACGTTAAACCTGGACAGGCTTTCTTGCTGTTAAATTTACAGAGATAATAAGGATGTAAATCGGGACTCTTGGGCTGACTAGGAGATGCATTAGCGAGGTATTAGCTCACCATCTGTTAACTTAGATATGATATGAGAGATAGCGGATGGATGCCGAGTGGTTTTTCAACTGTATTCATTAATATCTGTACTTTTTTTAGTGCAGTTTTAATTGTAGAAAAGTTTTAGACAGAAACATTTGCGAATTACAAATTACATTTAGAGGAAACTTCATGTCCTTTCCAGGACGTGCTGCTGAACCCGCTCCCCGATGGTGTGGTATATCCCCCGATTATAAAGTGTCATCAGTGACGTTATGTTTTTTTACGTGCCTGATGCGTGTTGCAGGTTCCTGGCGAACGTGAGTTCGTACACAGAGACGCCGGCGGTGGCGTGTGTGGTGTCTGGTTTCCTGGCCGCCCTCCTCGCCCTGTTGGTGAGTCTGCGCGATTTGATCGAGATGATGTCCATTGGCACTCTGTTGGCCTACACACTTGTCTCCGTGTGTGTGCTGCTGCTGCGCTACCAACCTGAAAGCGACATCCACGGCTTTGTTAACTTCCTGTCTGAACAGGAAGTTGCCAGGAAGAGGGAAAATGAGGAGAAGGACGAATATGAGGAAGGTGATGAGTACAATGTGGATGACGGTGGTGGGTGCATCTCAACAAACACGTGCGGCGCTAAGAATCTCCCTTCGCTAGGCGATAATGAGATGCTAATTGGAAAATCGGACAAAACCAAATCGAGCTACACGGCTAATCATCCGAACTACGGTACTGTGGACAAGTCGACCGGGATCGAGTCTGATGAGACGGAAAACGCCTACGTGCAAAAGCTGAAGAGGCTAATGGGACCTCGGTATTACACCCTGCGGATCCGCTTGGGTCTTCCGGGGAAGATGGATCGTCCCACAGAGTCCACTGGCCGGACGGTGACTCGCTGCGTTCTACTGCTGTTCGCCCTCGTCTTCGCCTTCTGCTCCCTGATCACATTCGGCACAGGCTTCATCGCAGAGGGGCAGTGGTGGGCCGTGACGCTGCTCGTGCTGCTCGTGATCTCCATCTCGCTGCTCGTCTTCATCATCGTGCAACAGCCGGAGAACCCGAAGCGCCTACCCTACATGGCACCGTGTGTGCCGTTCGTCCCCGTCTCAGCCATGTTGGTCAACATTTATCTCATGCTCAAACTGTCCAGCATCACCTGGATCCGGTTCGCTGTCTGGTGCTTCATAGGTGAGTGCTCAACTGTTGTGTGCTCTTCCTTCTGGTTCTACACCATGTTACACCTAGTCTGTCTCTTTCACCTGGGAATCCTAAATTAATCCACCTTAAAGTCTTGGACACAGCTAGGCACACATCTGTACATACCTACACACTGATTCACCTAAACACACACCTGGACACATCTGTATGCACACCAAGACACACCTGCCTGCATGCACATGACAACAATAATACACAATTACACACCTGGATATATACACACACGCAACTGGACACACCTACAGTACAGATTCACCTGGAGACACCTACACACACTTACCACCTATACTCTATCCCAGAGTGTAAGAGATGCACGTGATTGGCTCCTCTCACTCTGATTAACAGGAAGGTGTGTGAAAGATGAAAAGGCCGTCCTGACTTTATTTCTTCTCCATGCTCAGGTGTGTTGATTTATTTTGGCTACGGGATGTGGAACAGCACACTGGAGATCACGGCTCTGGAAGAGGAAGCTCATGCCAGCACGTACCAGCGCTACGACATGGGTGTCGACGACAACGTCGCTGTAGATGATGACCCTTGCCCTCCGTCAGACTGGAAACCCCAAAGCAGGACCGAGAACAAGAAGCGCAACGCAGATGAGGTTTCAGATCCGAAAAAGTCCCCATCGTCCCGCAGCAAAGCCAAACCCAAGAGCGTGAAACCCAACTTCGAGGCTCTGGTGGTGGACGAGGACTTGGACGAGCCGCTGGAGTGAAAAAAAGTGTAAAGTCTTAAAATCTTTGGTCCGTGGGGACAGAAACTCTTGGGCTAGATGGTTCAACCTGCACTCCAAAGTTTTATTCCGCTTACTGACCTGTTTATCTGTTTCTAATTTGTGTTTTTAACTTTAACTACTACTGACTAGGAAAATGTTCTCTTTCAAATCAGCCTGCTGCATCTCTTCGCACTTTGCTTGCGTTCGCACACTCCAAAGATGGACCGTTAGCTTCTCCATTACTTTTTAGGAATTGTATTTTTTTTTATCTCGATGTCTCTCGAACAGCAGTAACTGACGTAGTGCGCTAGCTAGCTAATTATCAAAATCTTACGGCTTTTTCTTGGGAAAAAGAAAGAAAAAAACACATGAAAATGAAACTTTTATAAGACGGTTTCATCGACGCTGACAGCTCGCGGTGTTCTGCTAAAAAATCTCTGATATTCTGCACATAAACATGTGAACGGCACAGAATGAAATTTGAAAAGCTCAAATCCAGGGATGATTAGTTTCCAGTTGAGCTGCTAGTGACTGACACAACGTAGCAGAAACGTGGAAGAGAAAACCTAAAAACGTTCTGCTCAATTAACGTCAACAATTAACCCCTTAAGGATCACTGAAGTCTTTCAGGAATCTCCAGCCAAAGTGTGTACGAGCATTTTAAGGGATTGTATCTTAACGAAGGTCGTCGCTGTTGTCATGGACATCTTTTAAAAATGTGTAATGTGTTTGAATTAAAGTTAAAGATTCTTTAACTAAGAAACAGCTGCTTACAGTAACTACAGAAAAAAGGTTTGCACTCGAAGATTTAAGTTTTAATTATTATTGTTGTTTGACATACTGTACACAATAACGGTATGTCAGCAACTATCTATAATGTAATGCAACAGGTGAAGGGTAGCTCAGTGGTTAAGTGTGAGGCCCTTGAGTAAGGCCCACAACCCTCAACTGCTGCAGGGGCCAGGGGTAGCTCAGTGGTTAAGGCATTGGACTACGGTTCAGAAGATCCCAGGTTCAAACCCCACAACCACCAAGTTGCCACTGTTGGGCCCTTGAGCGCGGCCCTTAACCCTCAACTGCTCAGACGTATGAGATGAGAATGTGAGTCGCTCTGCATAAGAGCTTCTGCCAAATGCTGAAATGCGTTCCCCAAAAGTCTTGGAATTGTGGCGAAAGGTGGTTCTACAAAGGGCTGAATATAAACACTTGGGGCAGGAGTAGCGCATTGTTTAAGGCATTGGACTGCAGATCAGAAGGTTTCAGGTTTAAACCCCAGCACCCAGTGTTGTGCCAATGTTGAGCCCTTGAGTGAGTTAACTGTCAACTGCTCAGGTGTGAAAAATAAAATAAAATGTAAGTGGCCCTGGATAAGGGCGTCTACCACATGTTTAAATGTAATGCAACGCCCCCTTGTCTGTAACTCGTTGTGAGCGAGGTTTGCATCCCCAACTTATTGGCTTTCTTTACCTGCATTAGCTGGTTTAACACAGACAGCAGGGAAGGTGTTCTAGTGTGTACCGCTCTCCTCACATAATGTGCAACTCAATCTTGTGCAACTTATTCTACAGACAATCAGATAAACTTTATGTTAGTGTTAATATTGTGTTCATAGCGTTAACAATATTCATATAACTTTAAAAAGAACAGCAACAAATGATGTGTGAGGCTGGAGTCGTCCTGAGTGATCCTTAAGGGGTTTAACGCGGTGGGTGGGTTTACACTACGCCACACTCGCCTGGTCCTCATTCTGAAATGAAAATGGGAAAACAGCTGTTTTAGTTTTATTTATGGTTCTTTGTTATTCACTAAAACAGAAAAATCTATATTTTTTAAATCATTCATTTGTAAAAAACTAAATTAAAAGTTACTTTTAATTCTTTCCTTTTGTTTTATTATGCAGATAATAACTGTCTAGAAAATCAAACCAGCTTGGGATCTGCGTTTCACAAATATTTAAAAAGATGATGTTCAAAGGGGGATGATGAAAAAAATCCTGTGCTGATGTGATTTATAAAAAAAAAAAGAAAATAAAAACAATCGTCCAAAAGCATACAGTAGTTGATAGGAGTAATAATCTAGGGTAATTATTTTTGCAAAAAAGTGTATATATTAAAAACACAGATTTAAACTTAAAACTTGCGAAAATAGAAAAATACTTACAAATATCTTTATTTTTTCTTGAGGTACTGATGCTTTTTACCAAATGTGGTTCTTCGCCTGATTAGCCCTTAACACCCAGAGCATTTTTAGCCTTTATTTGCATTACTATGTTTTAATACATTTATATGGGGATCAGGATCGCACAGTATAGAGTGACAGATTCTTTTCTTTTTCAGAACAACCTAGGAAATGTGATACACTGATGAAATGTAAAAATGGCACAGGCACAGGAGTAGCACAGCTGCACACTTGCACAATTGGTTTTTATGGTTGTTTTTGTGGCCGAAAAGAATAATAATAATAATAATAAGAAGAAGAAGCGCATTTTGTGAGTTCAACATTTTTGCGATGTCATTCTCATATTCCAGTAACTGTAAAATGTACACGTTTAAAAAAGTTTAATGAAAAAAAATCTTATTTTTGTGCAATTAATAACAAAATCTAATGATAAATAGAGCTAGATAGATATTTTAATGAAGGAAATTGTAGAATAAAAAGACATTTGCTTGTTTTCCCATTTTCATTTTGTAAAAATAAGTACATTTAGCGTTTGCTGAAGAGCATGTCGCAGTGTGGAGGTCACACCAATACACCAACACACACAGCTGTGCTCTAGTTCACACAACTCATGACGAGTAAAGTGTTTCTGGCCAATCACACGCCGGCTGCCGGTTTGTCCAACATTCGCCTTTAATTCTCACTTTCCTTCAGTTTCTATAAAGTTAAGACTGAACTCTCCTGAGATCAGAGAAAACGGTGACGATAAAATATATCTGTGTGTAAACTGTAACTACATGAGAATGTAGAGATTCGTAACAGAGCTTTTATTTTACTGATTAAAACGTCAGAGGAAATGAAACATCTGCTACAAACAGCTCGTTAGACCACGATGAACTTTATTCGTTCTTTTCTACTGTTTTCACTTTAACCAAAACATCAAATCTCAGCCATGTGTCGAGATGTTGTTCTGTCTTGCCAACTGTTTATTTACAACCTCGTATCAGGATCGTCTTACTTCCTTCCTTACTTACTTCCTTTCTTACTTTCTTTCTTTCTTACTTTCTTTCTTTTCAGCATCTAGCCCAAGAGGTGGCGCTCTCAACAGCCCCAGTTTGCTTGCAATTAGTGCCTTCATGCGTCACGGTGTCTCCGATCACGACTGCTTACGCTTACCTGCGCTGTGACCAGGGGTGTGTGTGTGTGTGTGTGTGTGTGTTCATTCCACACGTTTATTCATTTGTGCCTGTGAGCCTGCCATGTTTCCCACCGTTATCTCACCGGCTCTGTGTGCTAGCATGACGCTCAACCCGCCGATCTCACGCCGCATTCGTGCAGGTTCAAGCCAGTCGAGTGTGTCTGACACATAACTCCACCCCTCATCCATAACTCCACCCCTCATCCATAACTCCACCCCTCATCCAGAACTTCACCACTCATCTGCTGGCCAGCGAATGCACAGCCGTGAGATCACGCTGGTATGGTTTGTGTCTTTCTCCTGATTGGGGTTTTATCGTTAGAAAAGGTTTCCTCCATTTGTAGTTGATCAGAGAGGATGTGTTTGGAGTTTAAAAAGTTAGTTCTTTCACTTGGGCTTTAAGCCTTTGAGCTTCTCACACACCAAATGTGACGGATTCGTATCCCCGGCCCAAAGCTAAGCTCACTCCACCGTATGAGGCCTTATGTTTTTTTATGTTTAGTTTAGAACATAAACCCTGTCCAAAAATCTAAACTAAGGTTATTATATTGAACAAGGTTGTGGGTTTTGGATTTGCTACGCTAGTTTGTGTCTTCTGTAATGTTCTGAGCTTTATTTCAGGTCTTGGGCAGTTTGTGTGTGTTTGTGGCTGTGTGTAGTTTCTCGTCCATGTGCATTTGTTTCAATCGTGCAGCATGTGGAGTGTGGAAATAAAACTTGCGTCACTGAGTAATTGCATGTCTTGAAGACGACAGTGAGACACACACAAGGGCTCCATGTTAAAATGAGTTGTGAATGCGCCCTTGCTGACTTCCCTTTGGTCCTAAGTCTCATCGGTTGTAAAATTGATTGGATCGTGTTGATGCCGGCCCTGTTTTTGCTTACTAAAAGAGGTGGAGCTTAAGTTAGCTTAATCACACAACAGTTTTTTTTACTTAGTTAAATGCAGTTTTTTTTTTATGAGCGGATATCGACGTACATTTGATGAATTTTAGTTCCAATTTACCAATTTACTTCTCGAAAGTTAGCAGTGAGTTAGCAAGCAAAGAGCACAGCCCGCTGGAAGTGCACACTCCTGTGGCATACATGGGTCGCACTCAGGAGTGCGCGAGGACTGGGCACAGTAAAAGCAGTTTAGGGCACAGAGTGTGTGACGCTGGACTTCCTCCTGTTTACAAAGCCAAAGTCTGCTGATGGCTGTTTTTTCTTTATAATCTAAAATAAAATGGTGTCTGACTTCAGAGTGCAAAAAAAAAAAGTGCACAAACATCTGGTTCTAGCTACCAATCACTAACTAAATTCAGCGACATTTTCTTAGTACAGTGTGTTCTGATTGGCTGAGAGCTGTATGGTGTGTTCTGATTGGCTAAAAGCGGTCGAGGGTGTTTTTATCGGCTGAAAGCGTTTTTGAACTATGATGGTGAGAAGTGTTAGTCTTGTAAAAACACATGTCGTTATAAAACCAGTTTGGGAACTTTTTCTGCGTTTCTAGCGACTCTATATCAATACTAGCAGGAAGCAGACATTTTAGTCTAATGCAATGCAGAGTGTAATATAATCACAGGCGTGAAAGGCCATATGTGGTTTAGCTCCAGCTATCATCGCTATAGAAACAGCCTGACGGGATAAACAGTGTCAGATGAAGGCAGCGTCAGATTAGTCTTTAATAACTGATTAAAATAAAAGCTCTAGAAGTGCGCATCGGACATTTAAAAATAAAGGCATCTATTTTTTAATAGATTTTTTAAGTAGGTTTGTGTTTTACTCTTAGCTGCAGTTGGATGGAGACTCGAGGCCTGAGACAGCAAGAACAGGAAATGTGTAATGGAATATTTTAATACGGATCTATTTAAAAAAAAAATTTGCCACTGTTAGCGCTAAGACTGGCTAGCATTTATTTTATCTATCTTCAGTTGATGGTACACTCTGTGCACTGTTGTGTTTGTGTGCAGAGTGTGTGTGTGTGTGTGTGTGTGTCGGTGTGTGTGTTGTTCAGGTAAGATCGGCTTCCCAATGTGAACTTGTTCTTTTTGTGCATTTTGGATGTTATTATTGTATGATTTTAAATGATTTAAAAGAAAAAAGACAATATATATATTAAAAAATCTATACTTGTAAATATATAAATATATCTCATTTGTTTGTTTGTTTTTTTCTCGCCATTTGTGGTTCTGTTGCCACGTCACACTGTGTGATGATGTTGTCATGGCAACAATGAAAGCTGTTTATTGCAGACCTGATGAAGCGTCGCTCTTGATTTGCCTGCTTTTGCCGAAATAAACACTGATCTGAGTGCAGTCCTGATCTGAAACACAAACATACTGAAGGGTTGACATTAGCCAAAGCCTGAGTGCACTGAACCAACCGCTTACGCTACATCATCAAGCTAGTGAGCTAGGAATATCTCCTAGCTAAGATTCAAGATTCAAAGAACTTTATTAATCCAAGAGGGAAATTGCTTAAGTCATTAATTAAACTGAGATAAATTAAACCTAGGCTTCATGCTTATAGTGATAAATGTATGCGTCAGGTTGAACTAGTCGCAATGTAAAGTGTAGCAAAACAATGGCAAAAATCAAAAGCTAGTTTAAACATCAAATAACATTATAGCTAGCTACAGTAAAGGCTTGTGTACAAGATCTGTTTATACAATAAAGTGTTACAACATGTAGCTAATACCACATAGCTAGCTAGCGGACTTTTGCTGATGTCATATAGCGGACAAAAATGAAAACTACTTCATTCTGATTGTCTAACTGAATTTAAAACATAAAACTATTCTGAGAGTGTTAATTAGCATTCAGCACTACAGGAAACACTCTTCAGTAAGAACCTTAAGGTCACAGTGGAACCCACACTGGAGGAAAAACTGAATTTTGAGTCACGTAAAATTGTTAAAATAAGAGAAAATCAATGACACTTGATTTAATTAAAGCCAGTTCATTTAAGTGCACTTTGGCTTACACACACGCACACACACACACACACACACACACAAACTTGTCTCATCATCATTGCTAAAATGGTGGTCAATGTCCAAGTATGAATTTGTAAAATTCATGCTGCTGAAGTGAACGAGTCATACAGTTTCATTTCACCTGCTAACTGTATGTAATGACATTGACACACACCGAGCCTCAGGAAGAGTGTGTGCGTGTGCGTGTGTGTGTGTGTGTGTAAACACTCTTCAACAAAACTGTTACAGCTTTATAAGTCCTTCATTAGATGACACCCCACCATTACCCAGTTTTCATCTTCAGTTGTTTTTCAATGCTACGAATATTAGCATTATCTCATAGCATTAGCATAAACAAACAACAAAAGTAAATTTTTCTGAAAATCAGAAGAAACGAAAAAATGTAAAAAAAAAAAAAAAAATGTCAAAGAGATGTAATATTTACTTTTGGTTAGGGTTTGTTTACGTTAATTTTATGTCTTATTTCCTGTTGCCACATGTCTTTTTTAGTCGATTTAGCAGAGAAAGTATCCTGCTGGACTCGAGATTAAATCCTGCACAACATTGATCTTGTAAAAAGTTAGATCTATAACACTTTACTGCTGACAGAATTATTTATACAGTGAGCATGGAGATTAGCATTATGCAGTTAGCATTGCGATTAGCATTTTATGTGGTTAGCATCGCAAATAGCATTATATAGCTATCATGATTAGCACTGTGCAGTTAATATTACAATTAGCATTATACAATAGCCATGATGATTGTTACTATGCAGTTATTACATTTAACATTGTACAGTTAGAATTGTGCTACGTATTATGCAGTTTTCATACTGATTAGCACTATGCAGTTATCACTGAGCTTAGCCTTTTTGTAGTTAGCATCACAAATAGCATTATGTAGCTATCATGATTATCAATATGCAGTTATCCTTGCGATTACCATTTTATATAGTTAGCATCGCTCACAATTAGTAATATGCAGTTACGATATTGTTCAGCATTATACAGGTATTGTTGCATTTAGCATTATATAATATCTATCTATCTATCTATCTATCTATCTTAATTGATTACTGCAAGTTTAAATTGCTCTTTCACATGTTAGCATTTGAAAACAATTTTTGGAAAAATTTATTTTTCTAATAGATAATACATATCTAATAAGTTTTAAAATTAAAAGGGTTTTGTTAACAAGACATAATCATTATGACTTTTCTTTTTAATTCTTGTAATTCTCCTAGTATAGTGGAACCTCGGCATACGAACATCCTCCCTTACAAATTTACGAGCCTTATGAATTAAAATCTTCCACAAAATTTTCATCAGAATCCTAAGCAATTTTGGCATTCAAACGAACGACCCGAATGCCGGCTAAGTTGTGTATACTGTACATCCGGGAGCAGTTTAAAACTTCTTTGCGTTAGTGGAAATTTAAACAAGACAAATTTACAAATTTTATAATTTTTTTTCAGTTAAAAACAAAAACTGAAAGAGTCTATCCACAATACCAACGTTGCCTTCAGCGTGCGCTCTAAAGCTTCATGAACTTTTGCACGTTTTTTTAAATATAGGTGATATTTTTTGGTGGCTGGAGGAGTTAGGAGCATTTACATAATTTTTTATGCCTTAAGGATCCGCCTCCAACACTAATTAAATTCATATGCTGAGGTTCCTCTGTATATATAATTAGTAATGGATCAGACTAGCATTATGCAGAGGGAGCAGCACTTAGCACTTTTTCTCCTAATTAACAAATGTAAAAAATTTTTTTTGTAACAGTATTTTATCAGAACATTTATAACATGTTTTTCACAGCTAGCAATTTTTTACCTAAAAACACAAAAAATCTTACTGGTGCTAATAATAAAAATAAGAAGAGGTTGTTGCTGTTTAATCCATGTCCTATTTTTTTTTTTTTTTTTTTAGACCATTTCTTTTGGAGTTTTAAATTCTTTATAAAACTTACCCTAAAATGTTTAGCATTACCTACAGTAACAAAATTCAGACACAAACATAGTGATCATTAGCATTTTAGAGTTAGCACATTCATTGTGCACATTAATTATTTGTTGTGTTAATATTTTAAACTTAACGGTGTAACACAAACATTTTAAGATAAAGATTTCTAGAGTTTCTTTCGAGTAGAGATGATGTAAAGTCTGTTTTCTTTTCATACCAGCTAATGCAAGGCTAATTTGTGATTATGTCAATCTATCGGCTGCTGCTAGATTTTTTTTTTTAGAAGTTTATTTTAGTCCAGATGTGGTAAAGAACATGATGGATGTCATTTCCCATGGAAAAGGAAATGTTTTTCCACATTAGACAGGTTCCAGACTAAATGATAACTTCTGCAGAGGCTAAAACAACAGGAGGACGCCGCTTCGCTGCCCCTCCATAACCTTGTCGCATCATAGCGATGGCTGCACCAGTCGTTTACATCTGGCCTGAGCTTCAGAAATGACACTTTTATTTGGAAAAACAAATCACTTTTTATTTTATTTATCAAATAAAGAATAACATACAAGTTTTTTTGTAATAAATAGCCAAGTCTGAGGCTGTTCTGGTGCTGATTTGAGTTACAGTTGTTTTGTTTTATATAAAAGAAATGTAGAATAAAGTATAAAAAAAAAAAGAAATAATAAAGATACATATTTACAATTTTAAGCAAAACTGCAGCAGGGTTTCAGGGTTCTCTTATTATTATTATTATTATTAATATTTTATGTCTATAGATTTGTGGTTGGATAAATTTAATTTCACTTTATATAAATGAAAGTTACCTAAGGCACTGTGTATATTTTAGATTAAACTATTTTATAAATGGAAGTAAAGAAGCCCTAAAAGTTGCTTAAAATTATAATTTTTTTTTATTAATGTCTTATTGTAATGTCTTACAATGTCTTAACTAATAACTATTTTAATTTTATTTTTATTATTAATTTCCAATTATCAACTTCCAACATATTTTTCAAGTTATTATTACTTTTACTCAACATTACTGTTTATCTTATAAAGTTCATTCTTTAAACTGTAATATATAAAAACAAATATATGTGTAAGGATTATTAATTTATTTATTTAAACACACTGAGGTTTAGGGAGGTGTTATACCATATGTTTATAGATTTCCATGAGTTTAAAGATTATGATATAACTAGGCAATATCATGGAATAGCAGAATAGTGTGTTTTTACTCAAAAAAAAACAATGAGTTACTAAACTTAATTAGTTATGACAGCTTGTGAGATGATACACAGATCTGGCAACCCTGATTGTTCATTTGCACAGACAAAGCAAAAAGTGTACATATGAACAGGAAGCACTTTACAAAATAAACAGTATCCTTTATTTCAGTTCAAAATGAAAAAAAAAATAAAATAACTTAAAAAAAACTCTAATAAAAACTTTTAATATACCAAGTCTTTGTTTAGAAAAAAATATGTATGAATGGATGTTGAATAGGTTATTTAGCTTAAATCATCAAAAACTGACCAACATTTTTAAAATCCCAATGACGCAATAATAAAAATCTATTTACAATTACTGTATATCCTTTGAAAACAGAGAGAAAACCAGAGAAAGAGCGAGAGAGAGAGAGAGAGAGAGTAGAATAGTACTGTAGACACATTAGACATGTGCAGTCTTGGCATGGTTGCCAGGGGGCGGGGTCTGGTTGGTGGGCGTGCTTTGTTTGGAGTAGTAGGAGTGGCGGTTACTTTGGTGGCGTGAGGAGGTGGAGTCAATGGAGCAGCAGGTGAGAATGCAGCCCCCCAGGAGAGACAAAGCCACGCCCACCCAGCCGGAGTACAGAGAAAACCCGAACGACATCAGCCCGAGCTCCTGATGAGCTCCAACCGGGAACCAGACGGTGGCCACCAGACCAAATATGGCTGTGGTAACACACACACACACACACACACACACGGTTAACAAATACTGGTATTAACTGAACAACCTCGACACCATCCAGCACCACAGGTGTTAATTATACGCTCTGCATGGTGAATAAACACTGGAGGTGTTAATTGAATACAGTTTGTCTTTATTAAACACAGAACGTGTAAAGTGAAGTAGACCAACACTGTACTGTAGGTGCTCATATACTGTAGTACTGCAGGATACAGCAGAGCACTACAGCACATTGACTGAACACTGCACCTGGTAAGTGATTATTAAACACTGAAGGTGTTAAAAATGTGTGCTGTGAATGGAAGAGTGTTGGTGGAAACGGTACTGAACACTGCATTGGGGAATAGAACACATTGTGTTAAGAGAAAGAGAAAGTTTGTATTACACAAACTACTGTACTGTATGTCAGGAAGGTAACATACTGTAGTGGTGCAGCCAGATCAATCAAAGTATTAGCTTATAATTAGCAGGGGTTGAGTTTAACTAAGTGAATTAACTTTGGTACTGTACTTAAGAACATATTTCATGTATCTGTACTTTACTTAAGAAGTTTTATTAGTGAAAACTTTTTACTTCTCCACTATATCCTACAGTACAACAAATATCTGTACTTTCTACTCCACCACATTTCATGCACGGTGTTGTGTTCCATAACCACAATGGTGCGTAGGACTTGAAGTAGTAATATCACCACCTGCTGGCTATTATTAGACTTTAAGACTACTACAGGTAAATTTGAAGGTTTGTACTTTTGTAGTACCTTTGCTTAAGTTGAAATGTGAATGTAAGGCTTTTACTTTTACTTGAAGTAATATTTAATGTACAGTATCTTTACTTTTACTTAATTATGGGATGTCCATACTTGCCCACTAGTGATGCGCGGGTCGGGTATTTTTCCAACCC
This sequence comes from Clarias gariepinus, assembly GCF_024256425.1. Classification (NCBI taxonomy): domain Eukaryota; kingdom Metazoa; phylum Chordata; class Actinopteri; order Siluriformes; family Clariidae; genus Clarias; species Clarias gariepinus. The sequence continues at coordinate 841,051 of NC_071110.1, forward strand.
GCGGGTCCCGCTTTTATGAGATTATTCGGCCCGCCCCAGCCCGCCCCGCACCACTGTATCTAATTTTACAGCCCGCCCCGCCCCGCACCCCCCGACCTCAATTTTTCCCGCACCTCATCTTCCATCTTCACTTTTATTTCTTTGTTTTTGATGTGACTGGCGGCGGTAGCTGCTTGGCGCTTTCGTGACTTGTCACGTGACGTAATCTTATCAAAGAACTTAATAAAATATGAAAATAGATATTCACAAAAATTTAATATAAGCTATAGGGAATTGCACGCAACATACATGGATTTTTTATTTAATTTTGTTTTTAATGACCCGCCCCAACCTGACCCGCGGGGTCTGCGGGTTACCAGACGACCAGCGCATCACTATTGCCCACCTCTGCTAATTAGCTAGTGTTGAAGGTAGCAAGGATGTAGAAATTAAGCCTTTTGCATTGGCAGAGTGACAGAGGAAGAGAGACAGAATCATACAGAACATCAAGATTTCTCTCAGATGTGCTGGTAAATAATTAAAAATTACTTTGTTAGACGTATTGACAAATGACAAATTTCACTACACAGTATCACACAGCACTGGGTTGGGGTTAGGGTTAGGGTTAGCCCTTTTCTGACCTGAACTGTGAGAATGTGGGGTAAACAGAGTGATAAACCTGACTGTGTGTGTGTGTGTGTGTGTGTGTGTGTGTGTGTGTGTGTGTGTGTTTTGCATACCCCCTATGAGCACCATCACTCCTCCAACAGCTGAGCGTCTGTTCTTGTCATTCACTGATTCGTCTCCAAGATGGAAGCATGGCATGGCGGAGAGCAGGAGTGCCACAGCGGGTAACCCGAGAATGGATGCTGTGACCATTAGCGCGCGACATGTCTGGATGTACACTGCAACACACACATAGACAATCAATAAAGTTGCCATTAACTTAGCGTCCAAAACACACAATAATCTCCTCTGAACAGTTGATATTGAGATGTATATCTGCTCCTTCTGCTCTGTAAAGCTTCATAACGGCTCTAATCTGAGGTGCTGGTTGTTAATTGGTGATTTCTGAGGCTGGTGACTCTAAATGAACTTCTCCTCTGCAGCAGAGCTCAGTTTTGGTCTTGTTCTCCTGGGAAGGTCTTCATGAGAGACAGTTTCATCATCATGGAGCTTGATGGGTTTTACAAACAGACTCGACACGATACTGTTCTTGTAGGAACTGATCCAGAACAGCTGACAGTTTTTAATTTATTCTGCATTTTCTGAAATCAACACAGGGTCAAAATCATACACAGACATTTAGATTATTACTTCAGTAGTGCTAAAAGTCCCAAAATGTCTTTGAGCTCAGGGATCTCATAAAAAGCATGTGTGTGATAGCATTCATTGGCTCGAGCAACACACAGTCCAATGGACAAATCCAAGGAGCTCAGGATGGTAGATTTACACAGGAACATCTCTCCCAGCCATTTCTGAACATCCACAGATTTCCAAGATCAGTTTAAACTGCTGTCCGCACTGTAAGTTATTGTAAGGTCGAGCCGCTGTGCCAAGGTCTGGAAAAAGACCCAAACAGTCTCTCTTACCAGAGAGGACACTGGTTTTGATGGTCAGCAACAATGCAATACTAAACCATCAAAGCAATGAACTGGAAGCTGCTGGAACACCAGAGTCTGTCTCCAGTAAAGCCAGTTTTACATCACCATAGACTGAAAGGCTGCCGTCCAAGAAAGAAGCCCACACCTTATAGGACCTTCCTGGAAGTAGTCCAGCACCCTTGCTCCTGCCCTGTTTAAGGGGAAACTGTCTAGGTGTGCTGTGGGTATGATTCTGTAATTTCGGAAAAGCCAAATTAAGTGTAACCTTGTGCTCCAAATTACTTTTTTTTTTTTTCGTCTGTTTACAACGTGTGTACTAACAGTGTTCAAAGAAATCATCAAATACACGATATTGCCATGAAATAGATTTTCATATAATAAATAAAATAATATTATAATAATAAATAATAATAAAATTACAGCAAACTCATGCTTTGATTTTAAAAAGTCACTCACAGCAAATTGCAAGAAGGAAAACATTTCTGAGTTTTGTTTCACACAAAAACTTCAATTACAAATATAACATATTGTATTTTGCAGTGGAATGCAAGCAGTCACTCGTCACACGTTTTAATGAAAGAAAATGTAAGAAAAACTTAAAGAAAAAAAATCTATACATCAGTATTTAAGAACAATATGTCTGATTTCATTAAGGAAGAGTGCGTGACTGAGGAAAGTAATTCCCTGGATAGAGTAAAAGTCTTTACTATTACACTCAGTACAGACATCACACCCTCTACAGGGAATAATATAAACTTAACACTACATAGACTGTATAGATAACACACACACACACACACACACACCATATAGACTACAGTTTAAAAAGACCATAAAACAATGCAAACAATATATTTAAAAAGGTTAGCATGTTTGTGTCCTGGTGTATTATCTGTACATATACTGAAGTGTGCTTGTATATCAAAACACCCTAACCCAAATTTCCCTTATAAGAAATAATGGAAACTCTGACGGTTCATTCCACAACCCAAAAATATTAATATAAAAATAATGAATACAGAATATAAAGAAAAAAATAAAACAAATTAACCTGCATTTTACTTTTAAAAAGAATCAGGGCGTTACAATTGAGACCAGAGAAAGGCGGAAGGGTTGGGGGGGGGGGGAGCTACTGTGTAGGATAACTTTCACACACACACACACACACACACACACATCTGCTCGTCTTGTGAAACACTCGCAATGCAAGGTTCCACTATATATATTTACATTTTTATTACTTATTGCTATTTATTTTTATGGAAATATTTTTGAAATATTTTGATATTTAATAAATTACAATTGTAACTGTTTAATTACAAAATGCAAATATTCCATGCTGAACATTGAAAAATCATGAAAAGTAAGTAGATAAATTAATAAATTATTCAATAAATAATGAGATTTCGGTATTGAAGATAATGGTGTACTCTGTGTGTGTGTGTGTGTGTGTGTGTGTGTGTGTGTGTGTGTGGTAATGAGACTCACCAGGCAGCTCGAGGATCTGGTTGAGGGAGTAACAGTGGTAGAGTGCGGTGGAGATCACACACTGCTCCCACAGGCCTTTAGTCTCGAGCTCGTCCATCTTCCTGCACGTGTTCATGCCGTACTTACAGCGGATCACCCAGTCACTGGTGGAGGTGGCGATGATCACGCAGATCCACCCCACAAAGCTCAGGAGAAAGCCGGTCAGCTGCAGACACGCGCTCGCCATCGTGCCCGATTATAATTTCATCAATTATATATATATATATAGAAAAGATTCACTGCTACTTATTATTATAAAAAAAATAATCAAATCAAACAACAAAATGCAAAATAAACAAATAGATAAAACAATCCCGTCTGTTAGTGAATATTTAAGTTACAGAAAAAAAAATATATATATATAAAAAATGTAAACAATAAGCTAAAAAAACTATTTCTAAGTAATTTAGACTAGAAAATTTTAAATTAAATAATCAAACAAGAAAATTAAGAATTAAGAAAAAAGTTCTACAGAAAAAAAAACATTTGTGTTAAAAAAAAAGAAAGAAAATAAAAAAGTGCAGCATAAATGATCATAAACCAATCTTGTATTTTGATGAGCTGAATGGTTGAGCGCAGAATCAGTCCTGTGTGTGTGTGTGTGTGTGTGTGAGCTTCCCTCGGTGCTGCAGGTTCGAAGGAGGGAAAATACTTTAGGGTCTGGATTTATATAGTTAACAGTCGTACTCTACTTTCAGCCAATCAGAGAGAGGGGGAAAGCTCTCAGCCAATCAGAGAGAGAGTCTGATGGAGAGCATGCACACACCTGATTATTGTTGTGTGAGTGCCCCCTACTGGCTGAGACGTGTATACACCTAAAACTAATACATAGGAATACATTTGTCACTAATTTACCATATAGACTAAAGTTAATAACTTAATAGATAACATAATAGATAAATAGCTTTTTTTACTAATAAAATAATCATCAAATCAAATTCTTTGGTTCTGTTGATTTTCATTTAAAATGACACACTGCAATAAACTGGTAAATCTGACTCAGAGGAAAAACAGGGGAATGTTGTTGCATCATGAACTGGAGGCCAGTGTAAACCAGTTACTAACACAATATGGTGAAGAGTTTATGGTTGAATTTACGTATTTATTCTTAGAGCTCTTATAGAGGGTAAAATGTCAGTGATTTTTTTTTCGTCCACCTTTAAAAAATATATTTCACTGTTTAAAAAGGAAGAAAAATATTGTAGCAATTTGTATTGTTAGACAGCTGAGAACATTTGTTTTAAAATAATTCAAATAACTATTCATATGAATTATATTTAGAATTTCAATTAATTAAATTCAACAAAAAAAAAATGAAAATAAGTTCAAATTAAAAAGTATGAGGAAATCCAAATAAATCTTTGTTTATATTTTTCTCCAGCAGTAGGTGGCAGCATCATCTGCACACTTATTACATGTCTGATTTGTCTAGGATATTTATGTAAATTCTTTTAAATTCTTTTACAATATATATATATCACAATATATATTTTACAAGGGACGATATATATATATATATATATACGATATATATATATATATATATATATATATATATATATATATACCATATATATACTTCATATACTTTAATATACTTTATATATATATACGATATATATACTTCATATACTTTAATATACTTTATATATACGATATATATACTTCATATACTTTAATATACTTTATATATATATATATACTTCATATACTTTAATATACTTTATATATATATATATATATATATATATATATATATATATATACTTTATATACTTTAATATACTTTATATATATATATATATATATATATATATATATATATACTTCATATACTTTAATATACTTTATATATACGATATATATACTTCATATACTTTAATATACTTTATATATATATATATACTTCATATACTTTAATATACTTTATATATACGATATATATACTTCATATACTTTAATATACTTTATATATATATATATACTTCATATACTTTAATATACTTTATATATACGATATATATACTTCATATACTTTAATATACTTTATATATATATATATACTTCATATACTTTAATATACTTTATATATATATATATATATATATATATATATATATACTTCATATACTTTAATATACTTTATATATACGATATATATACTTCATATACTTTAATATACTTTATATATATATATATACTTCATATACTTTAATATACTTTATATATACGATATATATACTTCATATACTTTAATATACTTTATATATATATATATACTTCATATACTTTAATATACTTTATATATATATATATATATATATATACTTTATATACTTTAATATACTTTATATATATATATATATATATATATATATATATATATATATATACTTCATATACTTTAATATACTTTATATATATATATATATATACTTCATGTTCATCAAACCACTCTGTCACCAGTCTTGCTGTGTGTATTGTGCATTTTCATACTGATACACGGCACCGTCGCCTTCAGGATACAATGTTTGAACCATTGGGTGCTCCAGAATGGTTCAGTAGTCCTTGGCAGTGACACGCCCATCTAGCACAAGTATTGGGCCTTTAGGGAATGCTATGATATTACAGCCCAAGTCATCACTGATCCACCTCCATGTAACAGTCTGGGTTGTACGCTTCTTAATATAGTCCCTTCCTTTTATTAACGACCAACAAAAAACACAGATGAAACGCCACCCAGAAAAATGGCACAGAACCTTACACACAGTGACAAATGATTTCAAATACTTAACCCACAGAAGATATAGTGTATAACACTGTGTAGCTAAAACCATTGGCCTCATGCAAGTCTCAAAGTGCACAATCCATCTGTGGACTTTACTTCAGAACCAAAGAACAAACATGAACCAGTGGAACACAAGAGCTGATGAGAAGAAACTTGAGCAGCAGCATCTGTGCGCACATACAGTCCAGTATACTGTCTACTAGAACACTGTGAGCATGTGTGTGTGTGGGGACAGATGAGGATGGGTTCCCTGTTGAGTCCGGTTCCTCTCAAGGTTTCTTCCTATTACCATCTCAGGGAGTTTGATTTATATAGATTTCCTTACACTATTTAAACTTTTTTTTTTTTATTATTATTTTCTGTTCTCAATTCATAAATGTAATTAATTCATTGTCATGATCCTCCTGTATTTCTTACCTTGTTTGTTTGTTTGTTTGTTTGTAACCCGTGTTTTGTGAGCCTTCTATATTGCCGTTGCCTGTACTGTACATATCCAGCCTGTGTGGAAGGCAGGTCTTTGTCTTGCATCTGTTCTGTCCCCTGTACTGTTTAGGTTATTGGTTTTGTTTACTGTTTGTCTTGGTTAGCATTAGCATTAGCTTTTAGCTATAGTTATAGTACTGATGGTGAGATAAGGCCTGATTTATGTGTCGAGACTTTCCAGCCAATAGTTACAGCAAAAGGTTTATTTTATGAAGCTTCATTTATGAGCTCATTGTACTGCCATCTAGTGGACAGATTTTCTCTAATGCAAAGGAAACCTCTGTGCACATAACCATCATCTGAATATTTGAAAAATCAAGTCAGAGTAAAAAAACCCTCCGATTATCTTCTAGCAATTTATAAAAGTAATTAACCTTTTTTGGTGGGAAAAATACTTTAAAATGCCCCCAAATGGGAAATTCCCTTAATTTATTTTTTTTAGCAATATGAATACAACTAACAAGCACCTGTTTGGAATCATTAAACAGAATACATAAATCTAATATAAATACATAAATGCTGTAATTTTTGCCCTGATGCTGTGCCACCTGATCTTACCCCGTGGGGCAGGGCTCTAGTGTGTATGACACCCTGGGCGATCTCATGTCTTGAAAAGAAAGGACGAAAAAAAACCTTGACTTTGCTAATATCACGGCATAAAAAACTGGAACACTGAAATTATACACAGGTTAAGTCTAGGCTAAAAACCTATTTATTTAGCCAAGAATAATAGATTGTAAATAAATTTGCCTTGGGTAAAGGAGCAGATCTGGGGGACTCATGGACGTAGAGTATTATGATAAACTGGTATGTTTAGACACGTTCTTCCTCAAAGCATAACCACTCCTGAACCGCCGGTGATCCAGACCCCCTCTGCCCTCTGGACCTGTCTGACTCGTCATGGTGTCCCTCTAAGTGCAGACACACTGACCTACACCACCAAACTATCGTACACACCAACCTGTAAATGCTTCACTGTTTATCTTTTGCACAATGATCATTACTGGACTAATTTTTGCACTAATTCCTCAATTCTTGCTGCTGTTTTAAGGAATGTTTATGTTTACCCACTACCTCAACACCATATTTTATGTTCTGTTATGTCGTGGTTGCGCACTGTCACTTTGTTGTTGCTCTTGTTTGCACATTTGCACGTGCACTTTATGTTGTCTATAAAAATGTTACTTAGTTAGTTAGTTTTTGTTCATTTATGTTGTAATTTATGTTAGGTCTCTCTGTCCTGTCTCTGCTAGCCAGTTAACTAGGCCTCTTGGTTAGCTAGTTTAGTGTCTCTGTTAATTTATGTTGTAAATTTATGTTGCATGTAGCACCTTGGTCCCGGAGGAACGTCGTTACGTTTCACTGTGTACTAACTGTATATGGGTGTAATGACAATAAAGCCTACTTGAACTTGAACTTGGTTGGAGATCTCGTCACATGGACGCCCCGTGTGGTCTGTCTGGGATGCGTTTGGTTACTGGGGACGGTTCCACTTCACCATGAAGACGGTCCTGTCCTCGGCTGATACAGACAGATGTTCTCTGAGGACTCGTGACTGCAGTCACTCGATAGTTCAGGACTGGAGTTTCCTACAGTCTACCTGAGTCTCCAACAACCAACTGGACTCCATATGAACTTCTCCACATCTCCTGTTCTACTGAACCTCCAGCCTCCTAACACACAGTATGAGTGCAGATCAATCCCTACTGTCCGTTATCACCCAGATGAGGATGGGTTCCCTGTTGAGTCTGGTTTAATTCTACAGAAAGCTACGCACACATAAAATCTAAACATATAATAATTAGGAATAATAAGTAAATAAACACATAGAATGTTAAAAAAAAAACATGATCCGAGTTACATTAGTCATTTTGAGTGCAAAAGGTACTTAAGTTATTGAGTTCATTGAGTCCATTACACAACCCCACAACCTCAGGGGAAAAGCTGCACCTTAGTTTTGTTGTTTTGGTTTTAAGACTTCACAGGAATAGTGTGCTGGGTGGGTGAGGTCTATTCAATTCAATTTTATTTTATTTGTATGGCACATTTAACAATGGTGATTGTTGCAAAGCAGATTTACAGAAGTTCTATGGAAATGTGTATAGAATATGAAAAATGAGCTCTAGCATGATATCTTCAGCTGGTGTAAATATTCTCCAGGGAAAGAAAGCTGTTGCTGGTTATTTTATGAGCAGATTTAACTACTCTTTTCAACACATTCTTGTCAGACACACAGCAGTTTCTATACCAGACAGTAATTGAGGATGTCAGGACGCTCTCCACTACACATCGATAAAACAAAGTCAGCACTGTTGAGCTGAGGCCAGCCTCCTTAACCCTCCTCAAGAAATAAAGGCTTTTGGTGAGCCTTCTTAATGATGCTGGCTGTGTTTGGTGCCCACGTGAGGTTGCTACAGTAAAGATATGCAGACCCAGGTATCTATACCTGGTCACCACCTCCACCTGCTCACAGCTTCTCCCCATCTTCTTTTGTTGGTCCACCAGCTCTTGCACCTCCCACCTGTGTGCTGACTCATCGTTGAGGGAGACCAATCTAACCACGACCATGTCATCTGCAAACTTTACAATATAATTTTCAGGGTACCTTGTAGGGACTTAGGACTTTTCAAGTTTAAATGTTCTGTGAGGAGCCAATGCTGAGTATGATGGGGGGGGGGGGGGGGGAGGGATGAAACACCATGGATCTTGTCCTATTGGTTCTATTGTTCAAGAAGTTCAATAAACAGTTACAGGGATAAGGCTTCAACTCCAGCAACAGCAGTTTATTGGCCAGTGTCTGAGGAACAATGGTGTTAAACGCAGTTCCCTTTCAAAAGCTACACTCGATGCTGCGTGAAAACTCTATGGGAATGTCTCTTTGTTGCCCGGTTGTGAAGCACGTGTGTGTCGAACACACCAAAACTTTGACTTATATAACCTCGGTCAGGTGACGTCATCTGATAAGGTGCACCTGCAGGTTATAAATAGGACTAAACCAGAAACATCCTCAGGTCTTTTTGTCTTCAAGAACCGCATTGTGTGTGTGTAGTGTGTGCAAGCACTTTTTTTTTAAAGCAAAAAGAAAACGAAAATAGAAAGCGTAGAATAACTGTACAGTACACAATATACAATATAAGAGAGTGAGTGTCAATGAATGTTCAGAGTGAGTGCAATAACAATCATATAATTTTGATTCATACACATTCACATTTCATACAAACTTAATTCTTTTGATTGTGTAAAGCTGCTTTGTGATGATGTAAATCGTTAAAAGCGCTATACAAATAAAATTGAATTGAATTGAATAACGATATGTGTGAATGTGCAAAATGGATGTGTGGTGTACTGATTAAGAGACAGTATTGCCTGCGGGTAGAAGCTCCTCTTCAGTCTCTCTGTGTTGGCCTTCAGGGAGCAGAATCACTTTCCTGACCTCAACAGAGTAAACAGTCCGTTATTGGAGTGGCTGAGGTCCTTCACGATCTTCCTGGCCTTGGTCCAGCACCGCTTGCTGTAGATTGAGTGCAGGTCAGGGAGCTCGGTGTGGATGATGCACTCAGCTGATCTCACCACCCTCTGTAGAGCTCGTCTGTCCTGCATGGTGCTGTTCCCGAACCAGGTCGTGATATTTCCCGTCAGGATGCTCTCTATGGTGCAGGAGTAGAAATTCCTGAGCACCTTGGAGGACAGTCTCAAGTCTCTCAAGCGTCTGAGGTGGTACAGACGCTGCCGGGCCTTATTCACCACGGTGTTGATGTGACAGGACCCTGTCAGGTCCTGCGTGATGTGGACACCGAGGTATCTGAAGCTGTCCACTTGTTCAACTGGGATCCCGTTTATGACGAGGGTCTGGTAGTTCCTCACCAGCTTTGTGTACAATAAGTACAGCAGGGGGCTCAGAGCACAATCCTGGGGGCTTCACTGCTGAGAGTGAGGGAGGATAAGACATGTCAACCAATCCTTACTGCCTGTGGTCTGCCCGTCAGGAAATTGGAGATCCACTAGCACGGAGATCTGTAGAACGGGTTTGAACGGTAAACAAACTGTAATGGGTCCAGTGTTTTGGGTAGTGAAGAGATGATGAAGGCTCTGATCAGCCATTCAAAGCACTTCATCACTACTGAGGTGAGGGCTACAGGGCGATAGTCATTGAGGGAAGCAGGATGAGTTGTTTTTTGGAACAGGAACAATGATGGACTCTTTGAAGCATGTGGGGATCACCGACTGAGATAAAGAGATGTTGAATATCTCAGTGAACACAGGTGCTAGCTGGTCTGCGCAGGCTCTGAGGACTCGACCTGAGATGCCGTCTGGTCCTGCTGCTTTCCTGGTGTTCACTCTCCTGAAGGCTCTCCTCACATCCTGCTTGGAGATGATAAATGCATTTCCGGTGCTGGCAGTGTCTGCCTGCAGCCTTTAGCGCCGCAAGCACCGCTAGCATTAGCATCGCCAGTGTCTTTAGCTGCGGCCTCGAAGTGAGCATAGAAGGTGTTCAGCTTTTCTGCTTAAGACACGTCTGCGTTCATCATACCGGATGTTGGTGCTTTATAGTCCGTTATTGTCCTCAGTCTCTGCCACAGGCTCCTAGAGTCACTCTGTTGGAGTCGTAACTCTAATTTCCTCTTGTAGCCTTCTTCACTACTTTCTGCATGTTATTATGAAATAAGATCACTGTCAAAAATATTTGTGCGTAAATATTTGTGCGCTGACAGGGTGCCAATCCATCACAGGGTGCATACATACACATGCCCATTCTCACAATATGGGCAATTTGGATAAACCAATCAGCCTATCTGTCTGTCTTTAGACTATGGGAGGAAACCCACCAAGCACGGTGAGAACATGCAAACTCCTAGCACACTGACCCCAAGGTGGGAATCGAACCGGGACCCTGGAGGTGTTAGGGGACAATGCTCTATTAATGTGATGTTTTTTAAATTTTAATAAAATAAAAACCAAAAGAATTTAAAATCACATGAGCCAATATTTTATTCACAATAGAGTATAGATCATAGATAACAAATGTTTAAACTGAGAAATTTTACAATGGTATGCAAAAAATGAGCTTATTTCAAATGGCTGCTTGCTACAGGTCTCAAAATAATTGGGACGGGGACATGTTAACCATGGTGTAGCATCTCCTCTTCTTTTCAAAACAGATTAAAGACATTAAAATCTGGTCCCATAGGTTTCCAGCTGCTAAAGAGTTTTGGTTGTCACAATCATACAGATGAGTGATGCAGTGTCGTCCGAGTGCCAGAATACCACCGGCATCCAACAAAGGTCTTCGGCCTTGTCCCTTATGCACAGAGGTTTGTCCGGTTTCCTGAATCTATTGACATTATGCACTACAGATGATGTTTCCACCTCTGTGCTTGACTGTAGGAATGGTGTCCTTAGGTTTATATTCAACAATATTCCTCCTTTAAGCACGGCACGTTGAGTTGATGTGTTTTATCTGACCACAGCACTTTCTCCCAATCCAGGAGGTAAGTTGAATATTTGCTGCTAGCCACGGTCAAGTGGGCTTTCTTCCCTTAGAGCTGAAAGCTATTGGTTTGTGTGTTACACTAGATTTAAGCCTGCCGTCACACTGAGAAACAGAATCGATGTTTGGGGACGTTTTAACATCTGGGGGCCCCAAAATTACAGAGTGGCCTGGCCTTTTAATGGACAGTTCCATAAGAAATGATCCAACTGATCACAGGCTTTCTTGGTGGACCTTTAGAGAGCTCTTGATCTTCCTGGGAATAGATAAAAGAGCTTTTATGATCTCTGTCCAAAATCTGTACATTCTTATGCTTAAAAGTACAATGAAACCTCGGATTGCGAGTAACGTGGTTAACGCGAGACAAGCAAAGATTTTTAATGAATTTTGACTTAAAAAAAACAAACAAGTCTTTATTTACAAATACCGAGTATCATGTATCATGCATGCGCTTCTTGTTTTGACGCCGAGCGTCACATGATCACAACTAAGTCAACAGTTTTTCTTTCTCTTGCGCTGCGGAATTGGGGGTAATGGTCTCCCCTGCTGGGTCTTAGTGCTGGGACCAGTAGTCTCTTACTGGTATAATCAACATTCGTGCACGCGTGTACTGTTTACTATAACACTGTGACCACGTTTATGTGTGTGTAAAACATAATTTATTTCGTTTTTAAGTGCGTGTGTACACTGTGCGTGTACTGTTTCTTATAACACACGTGTGCGCGTGTAAAGCAAAATAAAGTCTCATTAGAAGTAAAAAAAAACAAACAATTTCTTCGTCTCTATTGTGTGTGTGCGCGCATAATTTGATACCTTGCAGGTTACACACTCTTTTGGCTTTAGAGTGTGTGTGTGTTTGTGTGTTTGTGTGTGTGAAGCACCCCCTCTCTGCTTCACACACAAACACACTCTCTGCTCCTCACAGAAACACTGCTTTAGTGCAGGTTCATGTGTGTGTTTTTTTCTTACAGCGGTGATTCCGTTAGTATGCGCTCACTCGAGTTTCATTAGCGATGTTCCTACATTTTTCCGACAAAAGTGTTTCCGTTAATTTGTGTTTATCCATTTTCTCCCTAAGCCTTTCTTATGCGTGCATGCGCAAAATTTTACACAGTGCCGGTTCACACACTCTCTCTCGGGGTGGGAGGGGCTTCAAACACACACACACACACAGCGCCTGCGCGCATAAACGGAAACACTAATCTGTCAGGATTTATTTTTACTGTATATTCCCATACTTTTTTTAAAAGGTAAAGTGCTGGGGTAATTTGTTTTATTTTTACTTTATATTTCATGTTAATTATTTTTACGTATTGATTTTTTGGGGCTGTGGAACGAATAATTTGAGTTTACATTATTTCTTATGGAAAAATGTAATTTGGTTTATGAGTGTTTTGGAATACGAGCCCACTTCCAGAACTTATTATGCTAACAAATTATGTTCGTAATCCAAGGTTCCACTGTATATCCAACTTATATTTTTTAGAACATTGTCTCCTATTTTCAATTTACATTAAAATTTAGAGAGAATGATAATCTTTATTTTTATAATAATCTGATTATTATGTCAGATGATGAATTACAGTAGTAATTTTATTCAATGTTATTATTGCAAAAATAAATTAAACAGTGGAGCAAGTTTTGGAGGAAGAAATCATTACTTCTGCTCTTAAAATCCAGGACCAGGTATTTAGGACAAAGATATATATATATATACACACACACACAAACAACAAGAGACAAAATAACACAGAAGAAAGAGCAGGGTCTTGGGCCTGCATGACACAAATAGAAAACTAGATCCTATAAAATCTTCTGAGAGACAATGTTTTTAAGATTAATTATGGAGAACATTTCTGGACATCAAAAAAATTAGTTTCCCCTTCCCTGCTGGCTGTGGAAGTATCAGGGATGTCTGAAATCCAATGTGTACCTGAAGCAAAGGTAATACAGCGAGAAGAAATGTTTTAAAAACATTGTCTTTGTAATTTAAACAGGAGGAATAGATTTTCGTGGGAAATTGTTGTATTATGTGTAATTTTAAGCAATATTAGAATAAATCATTATCACCGCTATTGTCAATCACTCAGATACGTGATGTCTTACAAAAGTAGCCATGTTGTCTGTATTTGCCCAGCAAACCATCTATTAGCAACAAATTAAAACATCTGAATTATCTTAAAAAATACAGAAATAGCGGAAAATGTAATTTTTTCCCTACATAATTGTCTGTTAAGTTCATCCTCTTGGACATTTGCCACACTTCAGGACTGGACTTTTCAAAGGGAAGGTTGTAAAAAGAAGCCTGGGGATGTTTGTGTAAAAATGACCATGAACAAGCATGAGCAACTGAGAATGTGTGGGATGATTACTCACGCTTCCCAATGTGATCATATTTATCACATATTCATGGTTTATTAGTTACATGTAGGCCAAGTCATCCCACCACAATATTACTGATTAGATAGATAGATAGATAGATAGATAGATAGATAGATAGATAGATTTTCCTGTTGGAGCGCCACACACAATGCTTATTACTTAATTAACTATTTCTGACTATTTCAATAAGATTACAGCATTTACAGGACTGTAGTGGCTTATTCGTTAGTTTTTTACTTATCCGGTATTTTTAAATAACTATTTAATTTAACCAATATAGCTTATAAACAATTCTGGTATTCTAATCCAGTAATGTTTTGTCATCTCTTTCTCTTGTCACTATTACCTTTCAGTGATCCAACCCATAGTTTTTCGGACTATTTCCTCATCAGGTGTGTTTATCATGAAAATTGTAAGGAAATTTCTATTTTCACAGAAACATCACACGCTATTCAAATGAATTCTGTTTCCTCTACGTTAAAAAAAAAGCAAACGGGCATATGTGCTCAGTTATGAAATTGCGTCATTTCCATAACTCTGAGACGAGTCACAGTTTTGATAAGCTAACAAGGTAAAATCATGTGACAATTAAGGAATAAACTCTGTGACCTCCTCTAGATGGCGCTCTAGACAGCTATTAAATGTGTTGTAGAACACATGCTCTTGTTATCCATATCCTCACCTCCACTTCATTAAGGAGACATTCTCAAGTCTCCAATCCGCTAATCACGTGGTAGATGTGCGACGCATTACTGTACGTGTTGCTGATAGGACGATAAACTGTGATCTTTCTGACTTTACCCACGGCATGGATCTTAGTATCAGATGAGCTGGTTGTGTATTTCAGAAACTGTTGATCTGCTGCAGGAATTTTTACACAAGCCTCTTTTTCTCAGAGGTACACAAACGGATGGCTTTGAGCTGCCACGAAGGATATAATACTAGGATTTATATGTAGATATATTTTTATATTCATTTATTTATTAAAGTTAGCCCTTTAATGTGAAAATCCCAGAAGATCACCAGAACAACTCAAACCAGCCTGTTTGGCACTAAGATCCATGTCATGGAGTCACAGAGATCAGAGTTTATCCTCAGTTTGATGTAAAGCTGTGTCGTGAATGTACAGTACAGTACAGGTATAGAGGTGTTCCTCTTAAGACAGACCTGACTTAAAAATCTTTCTTGAGAAAAATTCCATTTCTAATCCATAGGGTTTAATAAGATGTTTGCCCGGCCCCCTTTGCAGCTCTAACAGCTCCACTCTTCTGGGAAGGCTTTCTACAAGGTGTTTTTTCAAAATCCACCAAGCTTCTAGTGGCCCCTGTTGAGTCTGGTTCCTCTCAAGGTTTCTTCCTATTACCATCTCAGGGAGTTTTTCCCTCAGCACCGTCACCCTCGGCTCGTTCATCAGGGACCATCTCACAATCTCATTATTATCTAAACACATTGTTTCTCACTTATACACACTTACATAAATTTTCTTTAAAGAAGCTGCTTTGAGACAATGACCATTGTTAAAAGCACTATATATATATAATAAATTTAATTAAGTTGAAAAAAAAAGTTTAGGAGTGTGTTTATGGGAATTTTTGACTGTTCTTCTAGAAGCGCATTTGTGAGGTCAAAGACTGATGTTGGAAGAGAAGGCATGGCTCGCAGTCTCCGCCCCTAATTAATCCCAAAGGTGTTCTATTAGATTGAGGTCAGGAGGGGTTTAACCCTTAGTCAAATACTTTACCCAGTGAGCTACTCCTGTTATTCCTAAATAAGGAAAGATCAGATGGGTTTAGACAGAGTGGAATTACAGAGTGGAATTTTATGTGCAATTGTGTTGGAGGAAGGGGAGGGGAAGGAATTCAGCATTGCCACAAAGCTGGAAGACACGTGGGATAGACATGAAGAAAACCTATAATTATAAAAACTGGTATGTCCTTCTGGGTTATTTCAAGATAAATACAATAATGATGACAATAAAAACATATATATATATATATATAACAATTTAAATAATTCTTTTGATTGTGTAAAGCTGCTTTGCAGCAATGAAAATTGCTAAACGTGCTATACAAATAAAATTGAATATATATATATATATATATATATATATATATATATATATATATATATATAACAATTTATAGCCTATATATATATATATATATATATATATATATATATATATATAACAATTTATAGCCTATATATATATATATATATATATATATATATATATAAAGAGAGAGAGAGAGAGAGAGAGAGAGAGCGAGAGAAGACAGTGGTGAACAAAAGTATTCAGACAGAATATAACATGCATTACATGTTTAATTCTCTCCTGTCTGAATGTTGTGGCAATTAGAATCAGCTGGTTTAGTTAATGGATGTAATAAATATATGTGGCAGTTTGGGCGTTCACCTGTGCTCAGTAATGACACAGAAATGTGTAAAGTTTACTAGAGCAATATAGGAATAATGTCTCAAACATGTAGAACTCACAAAATTAGCATATTATTATTATTATTATTATTATTATTATTAGATAATAGAAAGAACTGAAAACAACCATAAAAACTCATTATGTTTATCTGTGCAATTTCTTAATTTTTTTGCCCAGTCATGTTTGTATAGTTAGTTAAAATAAACTAAAACTCAGTTCATCATATTGCCCAGGTTTTGCTGAAAAAAGGATATTACACTCCATACACACACAATCCTGAGCTCTATACATGTTAATTAAAAAAAACAGCAAAACAAATCAGAGCTAAAATGCTCTGAGCTTTAAGCGATTTATATTAAATGGTTGTAATACATTTAAAAAAACAATGTCATTAAATAAAAATATTAAATTTCTTTTGTCTCAATACTTTTGTACATTATTGTATTTATTGATCATGAAAGGTAGACATTACCTCAACCACCTACTGATGCTGAACTTCCTACTGTACAAAAAAGAAAAATTGATTAACTCCATTATTTTACCGGCAGCCTGATTAGTCACTTTTTAACTCGTGAATTTGAAACTCAAGTAACTTCGGTAGCATTGCTGGATAATTAAGAATAAATATTGTACTGAGATCAACACAGTGTTAATAAAATGTTACATAAATAACCTGATTAGCTAAAAAATATCTGCCTAATGTTAACAACCTAATGATGGCATCTGGACTTTTGGTTAGTAAAAGCTGTTCTTTATGTCATGTTATGATTTCTGACTGTATTGTAAAAAATAACTTTGCATAAAGTAATAACGGTGTGTGTGACAGAGAAATTTTATTCATTCTTCATTGTGAAACTAAAAGTTCTCAACTCAATTAAATTTTTATGATGAACTTTATTAAAGGACATAAAGAAAAGCTACAAAAGTTGACCAAAATGCTGTACAACAATTAAAACAAGAGGAAAATAATATCAAAAGAAAAATCACAAAAATGCAGAGCAAGCAAAAATAATATAGTTGTAAAATAAATCAATATATTTGTAAAAAAAAAAATTCATAAAAAGTTAAAATGTGTATAAAGATGTGTATTTTATTTGTATTGTATGAACATGATCACAAAGCAGCTTTAAAGAAATCTATTCACTGCAAATATAAACATTTGTGAATTTCTCGCTAATGAGCAGGTCTGGAGGGCAGATGATCTCACTGATAACTCAGGGACACCTGGATGGCTCGATGGGAAGCAAAGCCACCTCACCGTCAACAAACTAAAGGATTCAAGTTCAGGAATGAGCACGCTCTAACTTTACCTTATTGTTCAACATCATTTTATTTCACAATCATTCATCAGAATTACTGAGAGAGTCCATCAAAAAACCATTCATTGTGCAGAATTCTGAGTTTATGAAAGGGGAAAAAAGTAAAAGATATTGAAAATCACCTACAAGAAAGACACACAATGCACACAAGATAAAAGAGAATAAAAGAGAATAAAAGGTTCGTCACTGATGGTTTATTAAAACAGCTTTGATTCATGGTCTCTCACCTGTCTCCTGTTTACAGCTCATTACACCCCCATTTATTCACTCAGTCTCTCTTCTAGATTAGTCATGTTTACTGCGCGTGCTGTTGTTGTTCGCTGTACGCTGGTGATTAGTCCTAGTTTCTGGAAAGCTATGTGATTTACATAAAAAAACAAAAAAAAACAAGAAGCTTATTAATGTCAAGCTTTCATCTGCTTTATTACCTCACCGTGAGCAACACAGGTGTTTTTTTTTTTTTTGGTCTTGTTTTTTAAAATATATATAATATATATATATATATATATATATATATATATATATATATACTGTATATATATAATCACATTTCTTAATTAGACATGTCGGGATTAGATTAGTGAACACACGCCAGGACTCTTTACAAAAAAGAAAAGTGTTAATGTTGCAATCCATTAAATCACGTATGTTGTTTTAAATGTTTAAAATTATTTTAATTAAACTTTTTTTTAAAATAATAAATTAGAACTCCAAAACATGATGTTTCTGAGGATGTGTTGGTGTTTAAAGCGACAGTCAACTTTATTTTTCTTGATTTTTTTATTGAGTTTTCTTTAATCCGTCTAAGAAAAATGTTTTTATGGCATCCATGTAAAAAGTCATGTTGTTGCTTCTGGTGAAATTGTAACAACGTTAGCTTTAAAATTGTAAAAAAAAGCTGATACTTGATATGTTTAAGATATTATTACTTCAACTGATTGAAGATTCCCACCATTCGCTGTGGCGACCCCTGAAAGGGAACAGCCGAAAGACCAAGGAGAGGACTGCACTTGAAATGTTGTGTAAATAAAAAGAAAGAATATTGCACAAATGTACTGCTGATCAGATATTGCACTTGGAACTTATCTTGAGTTATGGGAACAGTAGTGTCATAAAGTCTATTTGAACAGTAACTATACTGACCGTCCCCATCCCGTAGTGAAACATTACAGAGATTTGGTGCGTTAATTGCTAACCCGCTGCACAAAGAATTTTTTGCCGGAATATTAATGTTTAAAAATATTTTCTATTAATAATGAACCTAATAATAAGGTCATAAACTCAACATGTATAATGAAGGTTGTACAAAAACACACAGAAACACACGGCGCCTAAAAGTTGTGCTGCTTCAGGGCTGCACGCGCACACACACACACACACACACACACTTTTCACACCAAGTTGTATAAATGTGCCTCTTCATGCCTGAGCTGGTGTTTCAGTCACGAAGATCTTCAAACAGCATCATTAGTTCTATGGAATGAATTAAACGTTTCTTAAATCTACTTAAATCTCTGATTTATTGGTGTCGACATTATTACTCATGCTATCACATGTGCATCTGATGAAATCCTAGACCTTTTTGTAAAAGTACCTTTTATTCACATATTTTACAGTATTAGGAAAAAGACAAATGACAGATTGAGAGAGAAGACAATGTTGGCCAAAAGTATTCGGACAGATTATACCATGTACCATAGTTCTCCTGCTGCACAGAACAGATGAGGTCATTAATGAGTTCTCTTCTGTCTGGATGAAGAGTTGTGCTGGTTAGAATTAGCTTAGAGATGCAGTCACGATTACATCATGTAAAAAAAGCCAAAACAAAATGACCCAACAACTCCCTCAAACAGAAACTGAATAAGGTACAGTAATGCGCACGAGGTGGGTTACGCCACAGAGTCATTGTAAAACTGAAACTTTATTAAAGGACATAAAACAGCTACAAAAGTTGACCAAAGTGCTACACAACATTTAAAACAAAAAGATATAACACACATGATATATGTTTTAAAAAAAATACAAAAATGCATTGCAAGTAAAAATAATATAGGTGTAAAATAAATAAATAATAAAATAATAAATATAATTTTTTTTTTTTTTAAATAAACTAGAATACAAAAAAGCCAATAAGTTAAAATGTGTATAAAGATGTTTATTTTATTTGTGGAGCGCTATGAGAATAATAAAAGGTTTGTGTATGTTTTAGCCACTGATCGTTTAATAAACAAAAGTGTAAATCAAGTATAAAACAAGTGAAGGGTCCCGGGTGTTGAGACCGGCGTGTACACCGATCCATGATGTACGTCCCATCAGCCCCCGCTGCTTATTTTATACATTACACCCCCTGTGTGTTTCTGGGGTTTCACTCAGTCTTTGTTCGGATCTGTGATGTTTAATGCGCTCACTTGCTGTTGTTGTTCGCTGTGCTTTAGTGATCAGTCCCAGTTCCTGTGCTGCTATGTGTTTTACATTCATAAACTCGGTGGGGTTACGAGAAGAGAGTTCTTGTTTGTCGAGATTAGCGAACACAAGCCAGGACACGCACAGCAAAGATGATCAGATAACCGCTGAATGTGTGCTAGCAAGCAAGCCTGTTTGTTATCCTCAGTTTTTGATAAAAAAAAAATAACAAGAATTGTTTACGTTGCAGGCCATTTAATTTTAAATGGAAGTGTTTGTTTTTTTAATTAGAACTCCACAACATGACGTTTCAGAGAATGTAGTGATGTTTAAAGCAGCAGGAAAACAAATGTCTTTAATTCGAATTGAGTTGTCTTTAATATATCCGAGACAAAGCGATTTTGTGGCATCCATGTAAACATTCATGTTGTTGCTTCTGTTGAAATTGTAACAACTTTACTTTCAAAATCAAAAACACAGAAATAAGAGATTACTGAGATGTAATATGACGTGAAGGAACCAACCAGAGAGCAGGAATATACCGCTCAGGCACTCAACCTTATCGTGTTAGAAGAACAATCCAACTGAACAGGACCGTTGCCATGACGTCTGGCTAATGAGCTCATTTAGATTTCTGTTAGAAGTTTGTGCTGATATAATCCCAGGTACAGAGACACCAGTGTGTGATATCAGTCTATTTCTCACCTCCAGGACTCCTGATGTTTAAATATCAGTTTTTTTTGTACTGACTTCATAATGAACTTATAAAATAAACATGTATAACAAAAGGTCATTAAAAAACAAAAACCCTGAAAAAACACGGGCACCTAAAGGTTTTGTCCTGTACAGTGCATCAGGAGGGCCGACCCCTCAGGACTTCAGGTGAGAGACCGCTTCTGTTTGTCTACTTGGTTTTTGTGTACGTGAATACACACACACACACACACACACACACACACCACGTTATATAAATAAGCCACCTGGTGCCTGAACATGTGTTTCAGCCATAAAGATGTTTAAACAGTATCATCAGAACTTAAAGCATTTCACTGCATGTCGTACTTTGGACTGTATGACTGTGTATGTGACAAATAAAATTTTAATTTGAGTTCTATGGAATGAAAGAAAATTTCTATAAAATCCTATTTAAACTTTGATTTATGGGTGCCGACATTTTTACTCATGCTATCACATGTGCACGTGATGAAATCCTGGACCTTTGTGTGAAAGTACCTTTTATTAACATACGTTGCAGTATTGGGTTCAGATGATTAATATAAAGAAATGTATGACTCTACAGGTGGAACGTGTTGTTATAATCCTGTATCAGAATACCTGACTGACCAGGTTAACCTGCACATCTGTTTTTAACACTCAGATCACATCCTTATTATCTTATTATTGTCCTTATTATCTTTAATTGTCTTTTGTACAGTGGTCAGATGATACAGCACCTCGTAGAGGGTTAAGGGCCTCGCTCAAATGGGAACTATTGATCGGTAGTCAAGAGACTGATCTGTGGAGCCCCTCCTACCTTATTAAACATATCTGAGTCTCAAGACTGTGATAAACATTAATCTATTAATAATCATTAGCATCTTGATTAACTGTAAAAACAAAGATATACCTGATGTATTAATTAATGATTACCCATGAGAGAAGGAAAACAGCGTCAATAAGAAGCGCCTACACTGATGTCATAAACAAACACATTATAATTTTTGTTTTACATGTACAGTTCATATTGAAGAGGCGTACATTTATTAGCCAGCAAAATGGGTGAAAAAATGAATTTGCTGTACAGTATATACAGTAAGGCACGTGCTTTAAGTGGAGTAAAGATCCAAAAAGTATTGAGTGTGCTGTTATCAGATTAACTTTAGGAATGTTCAATTACGTCCACAAAACAAAAAAAAAAATTATGGAAAAAGTGTAATGGACGTCTGACTGATTAAACAAAAATCATATTCTGTTTAAACAAAAAGGCAAATCTGATTTTCTCTCTGCCAGCTTTCCTCTGAACTGAGGGAAATTCACCTGAAGCCAGTCACCGCCTCTTTTTCTACAGCACAATGAAATCCTTTTAAACATATAGTCAAAACAATGACTTACTTTTACCAGGAAGCACAAACCCACTGTACATTACTGAAGCCTGGACTATTAGCGTGGACGGATAAAAAAAGAATTAATTCTTCTTCTTTGTCTTCTGCCTGAATCTTTGAATCATCTGCCTCCATCTAACCCTATCCTCTGCATCCTCTTCTCTCACACCAACTAACTTCATGTCCTCTCTCACTGCATCCATAAATCTCCTCTTTGGTCTTCCTCTAGACCTCCTGCCTGGCAGTTCCAACCTCAGCATCCTTCTACAGATATATTCACCATCTCTCCTCTGAACATGTCCAAACCACCTCAAATCATTTAGGAATAATAAAATAAATCAAACTTCTGTATAAGTGTAAAAAGATTATTTTAAATTGTCAGGTGTGATAACGTCAAGATTATATAACTTTATGACCCTCAATTCCACAGAGTTTTATCTAAAAGAGAGTCTAATAAAACCTCAATCAAGTACATGTTCAGTCTAGATTTAATGATTGAGGAAAGTTTTTTTTTTTTTAAAGCGATCGCACCATGTGACATGTTGGCGTAGTGGTTAGCTCCGTCACATCTCACCTTTGTTGCTCTTGTTTTCACATTTGCACAAGCACTTAACGTTGTCTGTAAAAAAAAAAAAACCTAGATAGTCTTCCTCTCTGAGTTAGTTAGTATGCTGTTAATTTATGTTGTCAGGTCAATCTGTCTTGTCTCCGCTAGCCAGCTAACTAGGCCTCTTAGTTAGCTATTTCAGTGTTTCTGTTAATTTATGTTGTCAGTTTATGTTGCATGTAGCACCTTGGTCCTGGAGGAACGTTGTTTCGTTTCCCTGTGTACTAACTGTATATGGTTGAAGTAACAATAAAGCCGACTTGAACTACTTAAACTTGAACCTTCACGAGTGCTACTGGACTCTCACCTCCTACTGGTTGGGGTATGACTCTCACCTCCTACTGGACTCTCACCTCCTGCTGGTGGGTGTTCGACTCTCACCTCCTACTGGTTGGGGTATGACTCTCACCTCCTACTGGACTCTCACCTCCTACTGGTTGGGGTATGACTCTCACCTCCTACTGGTTGGGGTATGACTCTTACCTCCTACTGGACTCTCACCTCCTGCTGGTGGGTGTTCGACTCTTACCTTCTGCTGGTTGGGGTTTGACTCTCGCCTCCTACTGGACTCTCACCTCCTACTGGTTGGGGTATGACTCTCACCTCCTACTGGACTCTCGCCTCCTGCTGGTTGGGGTATGACTCTCACCTCCTACTGGACTCTCACCTCCTACTGGTTGGGGTATGACTCTCACCTCCTACTGGTTGGGGTATGACTCTTACCTCCTACTGGACTCTCACCTCCTGCTGGTGGGTGTTCGACTCTTACCTTCTGCTGGTTGGGGTTTGACTCTCGCCTCCTACTGGACTCTCACCTCCTACTGGTTGGGGTATGACTCTCACCTCCTACTGGACTCTCGCCTCCTGCTGGTTGGGGTATGACTCTCACCTCCTACTGGACTCTCACCTCCTACTGGTTGGGGTATGACTCTCACCTCCTACTGGACTCTCGCCTCCTGCTGGTGGGTGTTCGACTCTTACCTCCTACTGGTTGGGGTTTGACTCTCGCCTCCTACTGGACTCTCATCCCCCGCTGATTGGGGTTCGACTCTCACCTCCTGCTGGTTGGGGTTTGACTCCCCTGCTGGTGAGACATATGCTATTATTAGATTTACTTTAACTCTAAAGGAATGTTCAAGGACGTACACAAAAGAGAGTGTGGAAAAAGAGTGTAATGAGCTAATAAAAAAAAAATAATGAAAAGTTCTCCTTAAAGGAAATAGACAAAACTGGTTTCTCTTGTCCCTGACAGCTTTCCTCTGAACTCAGATTCCTCAGGCAGATATCGCAGCTTGCAAATGCTTTTTATATCCAGCTAAAAGTCTTTCAAAATTTGTAGTTGGGATTTTCTTCCATTCTTCCTTACAAAAGACTTCTAGTTCTGTAATATTCTTTGGCCGTCTTGCATGCACAGCTCTTTTAAAATCTTCCCCTTAAATTTTCAATGATATTTGTTCCAAAACCTTTAGCTTACGTCTCTTAAGGGTATCCCATAGTGGATTTTGACGTATGTTTGGGATTCTTGTCCTGTTGTAGAAGCCATTCTCTTTTAAATTCAAATTCAAATTTTATTTATCACTTACACAGTACGATATGTAGTGAAATGCTTATAAGACCGCCGGTGACCTTAAAAAAAAAAAAACAACAATTAACAAGAAATAAGAGAGAAATAGAAAAGAAGCAATAAATAAATAAATATCTTAACTATAAGAAGGTAGACCAAAATATATATTTTTTTAAATATATAAGAAATATAAAACAAAAATATATAAGAAATATAAAACTTATTATAGGTAATAATCTGTACAAGGCTAAATTAATTTAAATGCAAATAAAAAGTGGAATGAATGAAAAATGTCCAGAAGTGTGCAAATGAGCATCGTGTGGGCAAATGTTGCAATATGCAAATGTGTTATGTTCATGATTGTCTGGTCTACAGTGTATTGGTGTGTGTTCACAGATGAATAATGTCCATGAGTGTCTATTTCTGTGCAATGTTGCAAAAAAAAAAAAAGATTAGTCCTGTATTGTGGTGTGATTGTGATTGAGAGACCATATCACCTGCGGGAAGAAGCTCCTCCTCAGTCTCTCTGTGTTGGCCTTCAGGGAGCGGAAGCGATTTCCTGACCGCAACAAAGTGAACAGTCCATTGTTGGGGTGGCTGAGGTCCTTCACCATCTTCCTGGCCTTGGTCCAGCACCGCTTGCTGTAGATCGAGTGCAGGTCAGGGAGCTCGGTGCGGATGATGCGCTCAGCTGATCACACCACCCTCTGTAGAGCTCGTCTGTCCTGCATGGTGCTGTTCCCCAACCAGGTTGAGATGTTTCCCGTCAGGATGTTCTCTATGGTGCAGGAGTAAAAGTTCCTGAGCTCCTTGGAGGGCCGTCTGAAGTCTCTCAAGCGCCCGAGGTGGTAAAGACGCTGCCGGGCCTTTTTCACCACGGTGTTGACGTGACAGTTTAAAGTTACTGGAAAATACCTTAAAAAAGAAAAATAAAGAAAAGTAAGTCGGAGGAGTCATGACAGCAGCCGACCTCACCAGCGCCATCTTGGCATCTTTTCAGCTTCAGCTATTTTACAGATGGTGTGATGTTTTCTTCCAGAATTTGCTGGTATTTCGTGGAATCCATTCTTTCCTTGTGGTGAAAATTAGATTAACAACTCTGGAGACTTCAAATGGTATCACAACAAGAGTAGAGGTTTATTTAAACAGCACTGAACATCTTTGTTACACACACTGAGAAAGGATCTGCAAGGGAGAGGTAACAACCCCCCCCCACCCCCACCCCATCACACAGTGCCTTATATATTCTACCGGAGCAGGTCATGGTAATATCTCACAAAACATACAATGTTTATGAATTGTTTAAGAGCTGTTTCCTTGGGTGTTGATAAGTAAACGAGTTACATATTCGCCTCCTGCTGGTGGGGGTTCGAGTCTCGCCTCGTGCAGGTGGGGGTCCGACTCTCACCTCCTGCTGGTGGGGGTTCGAGTCTCGCCTCGTGCAGGTGGGGGTCCGACTCTCACCTCCTGCTGGTGGGGGTTCGAGTCTCGCCTCGTGCAGGTGGGGGTCCGACTCTCACCTCCTGCTGGTGGGGGTTCGAGTCTCGCCTCGTGCAGGTGGGGGTCCGACTCTTACCTCCTGCTGGTGGGGGTTCGAGTCTCGCCTCGTGCAGGTGGGGGTCCGACTCTCACCTCCTGTCCGTCGGGGTTTGACTCTCACCTCCTGCTGGTGGTTCTGCTTTATGATCTTGTCACTCACGTGAGCAGTTCTTTCATTTTGGCTCAATCATACTACTGAGAAAAGGTCAAAATCAAAGATGAATACGAGACAGCAGAACCAAATTTCCGCTTTGGTTTTTTGTTAAACAATTTCAATTCTGAAAGCAGATCAACAAATTTGTAGGTAGAGCATGACTGACAGGTGCTTGCTGTTGTCCAGGTGGTTATTGGGTTTGACTGTGTAATGTTCAAAGTGTTCAAATTATTAAATCTCATCTGTAGCTGGATACAAGCTATATAAGGAACACATATAAGGAGCAAATGTGTCTCTGCTGTCTGAGTGTCTGAGTGTTTGTCTGTACATTTGTGTACATGAGTTACACTGACCTGTAAACATCAGAATGCCTGCAGGACTGACCTGTTGGTCTGAGGCATTCGGGAGTGAAAGCTGGCTGGTGGGTGGGACTTACAGTAGCAGGTGACCAAAATTGGGGCCAAAAAAAAATTCCCAATGAAAAATTCCTACTTTTTGTTTTTGTATGTCATCATAGTATGTATTATTATTATTATTATTATTATTATTATTATTATTATTAAAGATAAACTTGTTATAAACAAAAGAACACAATTTGACCAAATTTGTGTATAAAATGTCTTGTTTTTGTACACATAGACATAGTCATTGTTTTGGTTCCTGATCAAGAACACAAGCATGGCAGCTCATAAAAGATTAAAGTGCAAGGTGCTGGAACCATTTACAGCACTATTAATAATTAGATTGGAGATAAAGAATTAAAGAGAAGATGGCAATAACCCAGGTGTGTGGTGCCAAACTCACAGACCTGTTTTTCTTTATTCAGCTTCTTTAGACTCTTTTCTTTAGTTTTGAAGAGCCGCCGTAGACATACTTTCAATTCTATGAAGAACAAAGTAAAAGATCACAATCTAATGTCAAACACACAAATTTCTAATCGCACTACACTAATAAGAGACAGGAACATTAAGATGACTCATTGTGAACCTCCGTAAGCAAGACACTCTATTTTAATTTTATTTCCTCATGTTGGGAAACTGCTGACTTTTAACGTTTAAAAAAAAGTTTTAAAAAGATTAGTAGTGTTATGAAGGCCTAACAGAGCATGAGGAGCAAATACATCTCAATATCAACTGTTCAAAGGAGATGATTGTGTATTATGGATACATTTATATTTACATTTAGGCATTCGGCAGACGCTCTTATCCAGAACAATACAAGAAGTGCTTTAAACCCTCAGTATTGTTGTACAGTGTAGAAAGAAATAAAAATTAGGGGAGACCCTGGAGTTAGAAGGAGTGTACGTACAAAGTTTTGACTGGTAGGGTATTTTATATGATTCATTTTCTGTTGTGTATATTTTTGTCATAGGATTCACACTTTTGTAAAATGACCAACAATAATAATGACTCATCTCCACTCATCTCAACTCCTTAAGGAAGGCACGTTATTTTAGTTTAATTTCCTCATGTAGGGAAACTAATGACTTTTTAATGATTAAAGTATCTGTGTGTCACCATCATAATCTGGACCAACTGGACTCCATATAAACATTAATTAACATCAACTGTTATACTGAACCTCCAGCCTCCTAACACACAGTATGAGTGCAGATCAATCCCTGCTATCCGTTATCACCCAGATGAGGATGGGTTCCCTGTTGAGTCTGGTTCCTCTCAAGGTTTCTTCCTATCACCATCTCAGGGAGTTTTTCCCTCAGCACCGTCACCCTCGGCTCGTTCATCAGAGACGATCTGATCATTCTGATTCACACACACTCACATTCCATACAGACTTAAATAATTCTTTTGATTGTGTGAAGCTGCTTTGGGACAATGACGATTGTTAAAAGCGCTATACAAATAAAATTGAATTGAATTGAATAATCAAGTCATCCAGTCAAACAAACCAAAAATGATTTATTTGAATACATACACCCACAGACTAATATATTGTACACACACACACACACACACACACACCTGCCTTCACATTCATATGAACTTTGCGTATCGGTTCATTGATTGTTTCTCTCAACAGTTGTTTACAGTTTTGTAATCATCCCTGCTGTATGGGGAAATAAACTCCAACCCCTGGAAACCTTCAGACACACACACACAAACACTCATCATACCTTACTGAGAGATTGGAAATGCCAATCAGACTACAATGCATGTCTTTGGACTGTTGGAGGAAAGTTACATGAGAACATGCAAGTCTCACTCACACAAGCCCGAGGCGAGATTCAAACCTCCAGATCTGAAGGCATGCCGTAACGGTGCTAACCACTCAAACATCATGTCACCTGTTATTTATTTGTTTATTTATCTAAGTGATGGCAGTGGTTGCTTGTTTGAGTCCCAACTCGGAGCCAAAGGTTTTATCCCAGATTAAAGAACGCGTGCAGTTCTCATCGGTGTGATGATCTGCACCTCCAAGGCTGCCCTGGAATCACTTTCAGGATCCAATTCAAGCCTGTTTTGGTAGTGCCAAGGACTCTGAGTCTCCACACACCCACATCCTGCTGAGCTTGTTCTCCAGGTCATTATGGTTATCAACTTCTTTGAGCATCATACAGTATTGTTGTCATGAGGGACTCTGATCTTGATTTGCACAAGTTGTTATTTTTTAACAAAGTACTTACATTAAATCTTTGTGTTAATAGTAGCAGGAAAAATAAGTCTATTTTCATAGGTCTGTGAAAAGGATGTTCGCCAGATCTTCCTGAAATAAAAGAGAAGGGAAGCTTCAGGCCCAGGTGTTACATCAGCCTTTGTGAAATCCTGTGCTGATCAGCTGGTTCCCATCTTCACACAGATCTTCAACAGATCACTGGAACTACGTAAAGTCTGTTCGTGCTTTAAACATTCCACAATCGTCCCCATTCCCCCCAAAAAACCCTGGTGTTGGCCTATCTGAGGGACATCACAGGACCCTTACTGGACCCCCTGCAGTTTGCTTATAGAGCAAACAGCTCTGTTGATGTTGCAGTCAACATGGGACTGGACTTCATCCTTCAACATCTGGACAAACCAGGGGCTTTTCATCAGCTGTTAATACGATCATCCCAGCCGTGCTTCAGACCAAACTAACCCAGCTCTCTGTTCCTAGCTCTATCTGTCACTGGATCACCAGCTTTCTGACAGACAGACAGACAGACAGACAGACAGGCAGACAGCAGCAGTGAGACTGGGGGGAATTCATGTCATTCAGGTCAGACTTTTGGTTCACGCTGTGTTCAAACACATAAAGTCAATACAAATTAAATGATCAAAAAACATACAAATTAAAAGAAGGCATAAAAACAAAACCAGTTAGATCACATGACAGTACAGTAATCACAGGAGTGAGTTACCAATGTGTTGACTTGTATTGCGTTATAAAAGCTTTGGGACTGATTGTTTTGGTGCGGCTATGTGACCTGTTCAGTCCTGAGCGAGAGTCAGTGCGATGGATATCTAAACCCCGTAGTGTTGATCACATGCCCTGTGATGGAGCGTCTGATACGGACGCTTTCTGATTCTTATCCCTTTGGACCATTTAACTGCCTGGAGTAACTTTTATTCATTCATGAAACCCCACAATGTCCAGATCGGATAATATTTCCATTTACTTTGTACAGCTTTATATTTAGTTTTCTTATTCAGGGTTTGTACGTTCAGCTGATATTGTGGATATCATGTTTGTACATCCAGGTTTGGGCCTCTTACTGTAGCTCAGGTGAAGTGACGCCTTTATGCTGCAGTATACAAATACATTTTAAAGAACAGTATGTCTGTGGAGACTACATGTCACCAACATGCAGCCCAGACAGATGTCTATGGAAAAGATGCTGAAACACTATTAAAGGCGTTTCAGAGGGACTGAGCAGAGATGATACGACACATACGGACCGTCCTGAAGAAGAACAAACTCCACGGTGCACCAACAACCAGGCATGGAACAGGTTGGACAAGAGGTGCAACAGCAGCTAACGACAAGTGTTATTTATTTTCAAAACTGTCTGTTCCAATACTTTTGCTCACACAAAGAGTGTATGGTTTGCCATCAAAGGTGGGGTGCTTTAAGCCGTTGAACATGAAAGAAATGAAAGCTGAAAAACATGGTCTATTGTGTGTGCGCGCTCGCGCGCGCGTGTGTGTGTGTGTGTGTGTATGTGTGTGTGTGTGTGTACGTGCATGTGCTTGTTTTTGGATTTGGCTTAAACCACATACCTGGGAAGATGCAGTTCCAGTGAAGTCGAGCCTGTGGGTGTGTGGGTGTGTGTATGAGGAAATCACCTTAGAAAATCAGCAACAATTATCCTGCGTTTTTTATCCTTCCCTCTTCCAGAGAAAAATGGAAACAACAGTTGAAAGAAAGAGAGAGAACAGATGTTTTAGAGGAACATTTAAACTTTCTAAGAAAGTATTTTAACTGATAGATGTTTATTCTAATCAACTGTTAGAAAAAATAAATAACTTATTGCGGCACCAGTCTGAGTAGATTGAGAGAGAGACTTATAGATTATATAGTGCAGTGTTGTGATGTTGTGCTACAGGAGGATATACAACATACAATCTAAACTAAACTAGTGGCTAATTAAACACGGGTGATGTGCTACCAAATGACATTTTTAACCAAATAACTGTTTACATCTCATTATTTTTATGTAACAATGTGGGTTTTTATTATTAAGATAATGATGATTATTATTATTATGATTATGATTATTATAAGTAGTAGTAGATGTAGTAATGCTTTATTCCATCCTTAGGTTTTTGTATTGTTGTGATGTCACAACACACTGCAGTGAATTTCTGCAGAAGTGCGCAGGTTTATGGAAGATCTTAGGCTTTACCCATTAAACACCACGCCTCCTTGTGTGCCGAGCTCCTGCGTCATGAGATAATATAAATCTTACCACATCAGACTTTTGGCTTCAGTTAATAATGCAAGCTGAAGCAAAATAGGCCGAGAGGAAACAGAAACACTGGAACATCCTGCAATATATTTATTTATATTTTTATTTATTTAACTCTGATATATATATCATCTTTTTATAAAGATGGCAAACAACATGGCTTTGGATGATTTTAATTCTCTCATGGTAAGCTCAGTTTATTTACTTCCATGTGGCGGGTTTATGCACGAGTAAACAGTTTCCGTTGTTTATTTGCATGTTTGTTTATCTATATAATCTCCTGTTTATATATCATTTATTTTCTTTGTGCATCATCACATTACAGCACCAAGAGGTTATCTGTTTGTGTGTGTGGTGTGTGTGTGTGTGTGTGTGTGTGTGTTTGCATTTCTTGTAAGTGTAAGTTTTAATCAGGTACATGTTAATATTACTGGTGTTGCTGTTTACAGTATCATTGCTTATGTTACAGCAGCGTGTGTCAGGTCACAGGTACAGGTCATACTGTTCAGGTCTGGAGGTTTAAGTGAGTTAGGGTGTAGGGTGTAGGGTGTAGGGTGTAGGGATGTAGGGATGGAGATATTTTAATACAAGGCAAAGTTCACACCTGGAATCTTGTTGAAGAATGAGATGAGATTTGAACAGGTGGTGTTGTGTATCCGCCTAAGATTTGATCAGAGGCTAAAAATCAAATTCAAACAAATAAGCCCACAAATGTTTTCCACGACTCGATCAATCCTGATTTAAAAGAAATCTTTTTTTTTTTTAAAGTGCAACACAGAGGACGTGTGGATTGAGTTTTTTTGCTAATAAAACTAATAAAGGTAACAAAACTAGAAACGTTAGGTAAGATGCAGGTCATTGCACACTGGTGTAGACACACACACACACACACACACACACACACACACACACACACACACACTGTCCTTTACAGACTGAAAGTAGGACCTGCATCAAGGTGCTATAATGTAGTGTGTGTATATAAAGTGTATATAAAGTGTGTGTGTGTGTGTGTGTGTATTATCACTGACCGTGTGGTCGTCCCCCTTTAGAACCCTGAAGGACACTTCGAGCTGATACAGATGGTGGGAAGCGGCTCCTATGGTCAAGTGTTCAAGGTAAAAGATTGTTCAAGGGTTTGTGTGTGTGTGTGTGTGTGTGTGTGTGTGTGTGTTATGATTATTAACATTTAATCTTTAATTTATTTACTGCTCCAGCTTTACACTCTAACTCAGTGAAACTGAACCTTAACACTAACATACATCATAATGAAGGGTGAAGTAATGAGCCGTAACTGAGACCGACCCGGATCAGCCCGAGCCTTGAGGTCCACACTGTTACAGGCAAATCTCAGGAAATCTAATGTCATTAATAAAAACAAAGAACTTTATTTCATTTTTTAAAATAAAGATAATAATAAAAAACCATTAGTAATACTTCAAACATGAACTAAATTCATGAAGTTATTACAAACAATAATAAAGAAGATTCTAAGATTAAAGTTATTAAAATAATAATTTGTCAGGTATGATTTGCATTAGAAAAAATCTTTTATCAAAGTACTTTTTTGTAATATACACATTTATTAAATAAATACTACTAAAAATAAGAACACGCTTAGTGTAAGTCATTTGTTTGTGTTGTGCCTAATGGTGTAGTTTATTTCTTATTGTTAGTCTTATTTGCGGTCCGTCTGGGTGATGATCCCTCACCTCACTGCCAGATTCTTTTGCTCAATAAGACGAGTTTAAGATCTAAATTTGCCTTAATAAAATATTTCAGCTAATACTGAGAGCGTGAGGTTTATTCAGTAACGACCCAAAACAATGGTTTGTTTTAAAGAAAATAAGAATAGTGTATATTCATTTAAAAAAGGTCACTTTGGCGGATTTTTGTATTTATTTGTTTATTTATTTGTTCATCCAATTATTAGTCTTATGTTAACTAACTAATTTTTGTCTAGTTTTAAGGTCTTTTAGTGATGAGACTTTGATACTATTTTTACGGATTCTAGCCAAGCAATAATTACTCAGATTATATTTTAATTATTTAGATTTTAGATTTTGAAGTGAATTATTGTTAGGAATTCGAGCCGGTGTAAATCTCTGAACCAGGCTGGGTTTAGGTGCAGACCTGGTGTTACAGGTTTAAACTTTTGTTCAGATCATCAGTGAGAATAATAGTGTGTGTGTGTGTGTGTGTGTGCTGATTTTATCTGCAATCTTGGCAGAAGAGTGAAAGGTGAATACCAACATGTTATTGAGATTTGCTTTCACTGGAGTTCCTCAGAATCACACATGAGACAAAGGAACAAAAGGAAAAGAGAAAACCACAGTGAGACAGCTGCGAAGTGAGACAGGTTTCACTGGAAATCTTTTTTAGACATAATAACTGCAGCACTGGATGACGGAGAGCGCTGACTTTAGGGGACTTTCACGTTCCTGCAGTATTCGGTCAGTGTTTACGCTCACACAGACGTGTCTGGTTACGTTTTCGTCTTATACGTCTGAAGATTCTAATTATTGAAGATGTTCCTGATGGGTGTTTGCTTTATGGAAGTAGCGGACTTTAGTGACAATAACATTCTAAAGCTATTTATGATGTTATGTTTGGCAACGTTACAGATTTTTCTTTTCACATACATCTAATAATAAGGTTTAAAATAAATAACATCAGTGTAATTAGTGCCATGTTATTTGTCGTATTGAGCTGAAGCTAGTGACGTGGCGTTCCGTGCTCGCAGTCTGAGGCCTGATCACAAACATGGGATTGAATATTATTCAGTTGATGATTAATTTAACCGCACAGTCCGACCCGACCCGACCCGACCCGGCCCGTCCTGATAGATCACGTTTTCCCGTGAACGTCACGGACTCCGTGTGGAGAAACACCAGGCGTGTTTATTGTTCAGCGTTTCCTGTGTAAGAGGAAGTTAATGAGTGTATGTACAATTTCATAATCCCGGATTACAGCTTCATACACACGACACACGACACACACTCACACACACATTATTAATGAGCTTGCACAATACAGTTAGGTGTGTTCCCAAGACTGATTTGGGGAAGTTACATAATTACTGCAGATCAGATTATACAATGCACAGAATTAATAAAGCAAAATTAGATGAGAATAAAACAGAAAAGTTAATCAGCAGTTAAATAAAAAAAACTAAAGCTGGAAAATAACAGAAACAAATCAGTAAAATAAGGTAAAATAAATTTAAAACAATACATAAAAAAGATTAATTATGATCAGGGTTTTAGAGAGTTATTAATAAAAAAATTCTTAAAGCGGAGTGTTTAAAGTTTAATAAAGCACGCGCGTGTGTGTGTGTGTGTGTGTGTGTGTGTGTGTGCCCATTTTCTGTTTATCTTGGCTCACCTGTTACAATCATATAAAACAGGTTTTGTGTGTGTGTGTGTGTGTGTGTGTGTGTGTGTGTGTGTGTGTGTGTGTGTGTGTTTCATGTTAATTACAGATTATTTGTAACAATACTGGCCTGGCATCTTCTTCTTCAGAATCAAAAGATCATTTACGTTTTCCAGAGAATCGATTTACTGTTGTTGTTTTTCCTGCGCTCTGATTGGTCAGAAGAAAAGGTGTTGGTTAATTCTCTTTAACAGACAGTAGTGCAGGTTTTTATCAATGCTCAGATACGTTATGGTTTCCATAGTAACGACTTTTTAAAAAGTTTTTCTGTTTCTGTTTCTATAATGTGTGTGTAAGGAGTCTCCAGTGTCAGGCCTTCATAACAGTCAGAGGTCAAGCTGTACGATTAGTGATGTTTTACAGCTCTCACAATGTGTTTCCCTTGTGTGTGTGTGTGTGTGTGTGTGTGTGTGTGTGTGTGTCTGTGTGTGTTCCCACAGGGTGCACATGTTAAATCAAAAAAGCTTGTTGCAATAAAAGTCATCAATGCACTCGGGGTAAGTGTGTTTCATCCTCACTTTTGTTCATTGCTCGGTCTTTACAATGTTTATCTATAACATTGGAAAAAAATAATAAGACAACCATAAATCCATAAATGCGAATAAATGAACAGATGAATTCACTCGTTCGCTCAGGCGGCTCAGGAAGAGCTGAAGAATGAGATGAACCTGCTGAAGACCCAGTCTCACCATCGCAACATCGCCACCTTTTTCGGTGCTTTTATCCAGAAAAAAACACCTCTTGTAGGAGACCAGCTGTGGGTAAGTGTGTAAACACACACACACACACACACACACACACACACACACACAAATATTCAGCATTTCATTGTGTTGCAATGCAAGTGTATTTATATCCCTGTGTGTGTGTGTGTGTGTGTGTGTGTGTGTGTGTGTGTGTGTAGTTGGTGATGGAGTACTGCGGAGGCGGTTCTATCTCTGATCTGATCCAGAGCACAGAAAAAAAGTCTCTAAATGAGGACTGGACGGCTTACATCTGCGGAGAAATCCTAAAGGTACGACAAACGTTTTTATATTCATTTATATTTATGTTTCACAGACTGTACGTGAATTTAGTGTTATATTAATGCTGGGATTAGACTTTATTATCGCTACTGATGCAAATAAATAATCAACCAATAACAGGATTCTAATTACTCATTAACTTTAAAATGAGTAGGACAATAACGTGACTTTTGAAGAGTGGCGAGATCCTCTGGAACGCAGTTCTCCAAATAGAGTCACTATTTAGTTTATTTGAAATAAAAAGCCGTTTGTGTCCTGCCCCTCAGGGTCTGGCTCACCTCCACAAGTACAAAATCATCCACCGAGACATCAAAGGCCAAAATGTGCTGCTAACTGAAAGTGCTGATGTCAAACTGGGTAAGAGCGCCGCCCTAGTGGCTACCCCTTATAAATTACTTCTGTATATATATATTTTCCAATAAAAACATTAATGTTTATATATCCACATAGTTAAACCTGTACTTATTTTGTGTGTGTGTGTGTGTGTGTGTGTGTGTAGTGGACTTCGGTGTGAGTGCACAGTCGAATAACACCATGGGTAAGCAGAGCACGTTTATCGGGACGCCGTACTGGATGGCTCCGGAGGTCATCGACTGTAATTTAAATCCTAAAGGTGGCTACGACTGTAAGGTGAGACAGCCTGTCTGTCTGTCTGTCTGTCTGCCTGTCTGTCTGTCTGTCTGTCTGTCTGTCTGTCTTTGTTTTGCATTTCTGTACTGCTTTTACTTTCTTTCCTTATTATTAATTATCTTCACTTTATTTGCGTCCTTTCGCCCAAATGTTTCCTGCCTGCGCTCTTATTCAGTATAAACTTTAAATGTTTAGTATTTATGATTCTGATTTTGCCATGAAAACACTCTGACAAACATGGCGTGTGTGTGTGTGTGTGTTTCAGAGTGATGTGTGGTCACTGGGCATCACAGCTATCGAGATGGCAGAAGGAAAACCTCGTAAGTCTGCTCACATTGGGCTCTTAGGGCACTTATTTATGTAAATGAGGTTCTCACTCCCCGTCCTGTCTTCCTGCAGCGCTGTGTGATGTGAACCCCATGCAGGCGTTGATGCGTATCACTAAGAATGAAGCTCCGACATTGAGCTCGAACGAATGGTGAGACCCAAAACATCAAACAGTACAATAACACAGCAGGAACTGTGTCTTTAAGAAGACTTTAAATTGACTTTGGAAGGGTGTGTCTAATGTGTGTGTGTGTGTGTGTGTGTGTGTGTGTAGGTCTGAGAATTTCCAGTCGTTTATCAAGGGCTGTCTGGTGAAGGACCACAAGTGGCGTCTGAGCGCTGATGAACTTCTGGATCATGCGTTGATCTCCAACATACAGAAACAAATCCGTCACATCCGCCATGACATCGTAGCGCACATGGACAAGCAGAAAGGTAACACACGTGCACACACACACACACACACACACACACACTGAGAAACACACACTGACACTGAGTTACAAGTGTTATAACATTTCCTTCTAATGTTATTTTGTTGTAGGAGAAAAAATGCGAGCTGAAGAACAAAAGAAGCGAGCTGAAGAAGAGGCTCAGCGGATGGAGAAAGAGATCTGGTACGGTACCTTTTACACTGGAGGTCTCGCGGGTTAGGGGGAACCGGTGTTACCAGCCTCGTTTATCTACATGATAACTAAATTCTGTGCTAACTCATGTAAATGATAAATGCAGTGTTATTAGATTAGCGTCCTGATCTGACGTTCCTTCTCTCCTCAGCATTAAGACTCCGTCACCTCCGAGGCACCAGGCTCTCAGCGCGAGGATGTCTCTTCAGGACGAGAAAATGCTCAAACACAAATTGGATGAGGTGTGTGTGTGTGTGTGTGTGTGTGTGTGTGTGTGTCTTTATGTCTTCTACCACTCTGTTCCTGCAGTCCATGTCTTTTTCCTCCAAACACTGAATCGTCTCTGTGTTTCTTCCTGCAGGAGCATTTCAGAAGAAAGGAGCGGGATTATGTCAAGGCTGAAATGCTGCGACAACACAAACAGTTAAAACAACAACAACGACAACGACAACAGAACTTCTCCCCAATGTATAACCAAGACCTGATCATCAGTAATAAACTTTCTGTAGACAATCAGGTGAGTCTGTTACACCATCAACACAGAGAAACATTCAAAACTGTGAAGCTGTTAAGTGACTTGTCTTTGGGTGTAATGATCCAATTTCGGACTGAAGAGTCAACTTTGACTTATAACCTGACCTTTGACCCAACTCATTACTGTGTTTCCAGAACTTTTGCAACAACCAGACTCAGAAGAACTATCAACACTCACCCAGCCTGCAGAGGAGGGTCACTGCTCCCTGTCCCATTAAAGTGCGGCAGGGCTCCTCTGCCCAGCCTCAGATTCTGCATCAGCAGCTCTCCAGATCTCCCACCAGCCCCCTCGCCGTGCCTCAGATCTGCATCTCACAGCAGGACGGAATCAGGAGAAATCAGAGCCCGGACTTGGTGAAGCACAACATGGTGAACTTCAATTCATGGAATGCCAGTTCAGGTCACGATCAGAGGAAGAAACGTGCGGTCTCGGCCTCGCCCTGCCGCAGAGGATCACA
The DNA here is from genome assembly GCF_024256425.1 of Clarias gariepinus. Classification (NCBI taxonomy): domain Eukaryota; kingdom Metazoa; phylum Chordata; class Actinopteri; order Siluriformes; family Clariidae; genus Clarias; species Clarias gariepinus. The sequence continues at coordinate 879,362 of NC_071110.1, forward strand.
GGGCAACTGCCAAGATGTGAATGGGAACAATTCGCGCAGGGGCAGTTGGGCACCGTCCGGCAGTCAGGAGTGTTTAGTGGGCGATAAGCAGTTGGATTTAAGCGCATCCGCTCCTCAACACTCACTTGAGGCAAAGCTACGAGGGCGGCCGCAGCGTGTGTATTCCATGCCTCATGGGAACTTGCTTTGTGTTCCTCAGGCACATATCACTCCATCTCCGTCCAGTTTGGAGGAAAAGGAAAATGATAACAAATACAAGTCGAGTTCTTCACAAGAAAATTTGAGCTCATATTCAGAGCCTGACCAGGAGGGTATAAATGTGAAGGAACATAAAAATATCAGCCGATCAAAATCAGCAGGTTACACGGTCAATGCCCAGGCCGATGTGTCTCCGAAAAACAAATGCACCGCTTTGTTTAGTCCCGTGAAGTCACTTATTAAAATCATGGGCCTTTCACCTCGTGGATCTCCACGTCAGAGTCCAACATCATCCAGATCTCCATCTCCAGGCAACAGCCCTTCATGTACTTCTCCTAGGGACACCCCCACAAGTATATTTGTAGAAAATTAATATTAACCATGTTAAGATTTCTTCTTCTTTCTCTGTGTAAAAAAAAAAACATTTTTGGTGATCTTTTTCTTCTGCTTGTATCGCCTTTAATATGTGGCTTTAGTTATCTGAGATCTGTTTTTATACCTTTTAAACAGTTTATTTATTAGTGGTTGGTCCATTTTTTATTTAGCATGTGATGTAGCTTCTTTTGAACATTTTCCCTGATAAGTGATTCTTATGATGCTCACGTCAGTGATTTACATCATCACAGAACGAATGTTTGCATAACATTAGAATTTTTAAGCTCTTATCTCAAGTTATTATGCAAGTTATTTTATTATCAGGGTTATTTGTGTTCGTCATGTTTATGATTTGGTGGAACAGCTGAACAAGTCGCATCGGAACAGGAATTAGTTTTTTTTTTGCATTTTTGTTTTTACTATTAAATATTGAACCTTTTGAGGATAACCATCAGGGGAAACAATGTGTTCAATTAATTATGTTTCTCATTTTACATTTTTTCACCAACTTTGTCTTGTTATTTGAAAACTTAAAACTGTGAATTTGTTTTATCATACTGTATTATTCACTGGTGTATTATAGGCTGTATATAAATATTAATAAATTGTTTATTATCTTAAAAGGTAAAAGAGTTAAAAGCTTAATTCATCACCAAAACAAAAGTTAACTTAACTTTAAGTTCATTTGTTTACTGCCATTTTAAACTTCAATCTGAATAACAATTCTTAAATGTTATAGTACAGGCAAAGGCTGTGGAATGGCAGGCTACCTAATATCTTATTTTTGGATTAAAAATAAAAGCATTTAAATTACAAAACAAAACTGCGTGTATTTTAAACAGCAACAGCAAGCTGAAGTGCATTGATCTTTCTTTACAAAACTGACGAAATCACATGACTGGCTTTAGGCTCGATCACGTGGATCTCTCACTCTTGTGGACTCTTTAAGTCTTAAGTCTTTAACTGATGTAGGATGGAGGATGATGAGTGAGGAAGCAGCTGCACATTTCTGTAACTGCAGTGAAAACTGTTGGGTTTTACGATACCGGTGCCAAATCGATACTTTTTAAAATGCTACTGGTCATTGGTAAACTTCAGACGGGCCTGTACACGTGAATCCTTGATGGAGGAGACCTTGCCGGCGCTTGATAAAGGAGACCTGGCCGGCACTTAAGGATTTCAATACTTTGATTGAAACCAATGGATGGTTTGGTGACTGCCTTGAGATCATTCACAATTATCTCCATGTAGTTCTGGGTTGATCCCTCACTTTTCTCATGATTATCCCTACCCAATGAGAGAAAATTGTGCATGGAGCTCCAGACAGAGGGTGATTTTCCGGTTGCAAATAATCACCTTAACAGCTTTTATACACAAGTTGTTGTTAGGAGCACCTTTTTAAGTTATTCCCTGCACCACATGAGCACACGATTCTGTGGGAGCTAGAATTACTGTTGGTTGGTAAGGGATCAAAAACTTATTTTACTCAACTAAATTTACAACATATATGATGTTTTCTGATTTTTTGATCAATATTCTATGTCTAACCCCTTAAAAAATACCTATAATAAAAATGATAGACCCTCCATTTCTTTTTAAGTGGGCAAACTTACAAAATCGACAGGGGATCAAATAATTATTGTCCCTACTGTATGTCAGTAAACTAAAACCGTACTATGGGATGGTGTGATTTGTTATCACTGGATGAATGTACGATAGTGGTACAGCACACACAATACTTTTTTCTTAATTAATGCAAACAAAACTAAATAAAACGATGCAAAGCATTGGATAAACTTGAGTAGCAGTAGCACATTTGATAAATTCCAATGATATTTTGCCAAAGCCATTTAAACTGTTTTGGGATGGCTTAAAAACTATTTGTGTCTGGTTCTCCAGAGATATTCTCTGCAAATGATGTGTCTTTTTTGAAGCCTGAAAAGCCTTTAACAGCAGCTGACCTGGTCTGAGAGTCTGTTTTAAATAACTCTTTATCTTCCATTTAAACCTCACCACCATGGGCAAGAACAAAGAGCTGTCAAAGGGCATCAGGGACAAGATTGTACACCTACACAAGGCTGCGATGGGCTACAAGACCATCAGCAAAAAGCTTGGAGAGAAGGAGACAACTGTTCGAGCATTTATTAGCAAAAGGAAGAACTACAAAATAACCATCAATCGCCATCTAACTGAAATGATTAATGAGGAATAATGATGAGAAAGGTGAGGTGCCCCCTTCTCAGGAAGGCACAGGCCCGTCTGAAGTTTGCCAAAGAACAAAGTAGGATTGGAGGAAGTGCTGTGATCAGATAAGACCAATATTGAAATCTTTGGCATCAACTTACAGTAAGTTGCCAAGAATACCATCCCTAGAGTCAAGCGGAGAGGTGGAAACATCTTGATTTGGGACTGTTTCTCTGCTAAAGGTACAGGCCGACTTTGCCGCAGTAAGTGGCCTATGGACGGGGCCATGTATCGAAAAAATTTGAATGAGGTCTTTCAGCATGACAATGACCCAAAACATACTGCCAAAGCAAAAAAAAGTAAAAAATAAATCAATTGTTGATTTTGGAGAACCCCTGCTTCTTACTAAAATGACTAGCATCTGGTTGAGTTTACAAATCACCTTCAATCATGTCAATGATATACAAAGCCATTTGACCTTCAACTGTGATCAGCTGTGGATACATGTGGACGAGGATACATCCAAATGGCTCTTGCCCACTAGAACCCTTTTGTTTAATCAGGAGAATGTAAATGTATCTCCTCTTTCCTGTCTGTCTTCAGGTCCCTCTATGACTAAAATGTTCATGGCTGGTTCTTTTGATGTCCGGGACGTAACACAGTTTTAATTGTGCTCTCTTTGCTGAAAATAAACAGAGATCTTCAGACATCATGCCTCCATGTGTGTTTGTTTGTCTCTCCCGGTCGATCGGGCCCAGACCGGTAAGTTTATCAAGGTGCTGCAGACACAACAAGCTAAAACTCTTCTTCTCTTAGCTTAAAACTTAGCTTGGACACACTTCTCATGTCAATTAAACCTAACACATTGTCAAAAGATTGCAAGCTGTGCACAGCCACATTCCGGAGATTAACACAAAAAATTGTAACACAGTGAAGACTTATTATGAAGTGGAAGGTGTCTGGTACAACACAGACACTCCCTGGACTAACCCCGCCCCACCCCCACCCCCCCAAAAAATAAATAAATAAATAAATAAATAAAATAAATAAATAAATAAATAAATAAAACTCTTCTCAGATGTGTTGGACTAATGGCACTTAGTTATTAACCTAGTTAACCCAGTGTAAGTATGTATCCAATGATGTAAACATTAAAGCACTTTTTGTAAGTCGCTCTGGATAAGAGCGTCTGCCAAATGCCTAAATGTAAATGTAAATGTAAATGGATCAGAAAATCGCCCAAACTGATTCAAAGACCTTGGAGGAAACTGGCCAAAGAGGCTACCAAGAGGCCTACAGCAACTCTGAAGCAGTTGCAGAAATTTATTTTAAAGAGTCATCATTGTGTGCATGTGACGACAATATCACAAATTCTTCACAAATGTGGCTTGTATGGGAGGGTTGCGAGAAATAAGCCACTCCTCCAAAAAGGTTACATGCAGTTACGACTGAGAAAAAAAAAGCAGATGGTCAGATGAGATTAACATATATATATATATATATATATATATATAAATAAACACACACACACCCAACTAAAGGATTATTAGGAACACCATACTAATACGGTGTTTGACCCCCCCCCCTTCGCCTTCAGAACTGCCCTAATTCTATGTGGCATTGATTCAACAAGGTGCTGATGATTGGAGCTTTGTGACATGGTGCATTATCCTGCTGAAAGTAGCCATCAGAGGATGGGTACATGGTGGTCATAAAGGGATGGACATGGTCAGAAACAATCCTCAGGTAGCCCGTGCCATTTAAACGATGCCCAATTGGCACTAAGGGGCCTAAAGTGTGCCAAGAAAACATCCCCCACACCATTACACCACCAGCAGCAGCCTGCACAGTGGTAACAAGGCATGATGGATCCATGTTCTCATTCTGTTTACACCAAATTCTGACTCTACCATTTGAATGTCTCAACAGAAATCGAGACTCATCAGACGAGGCAACATTTTTCCAGTCTTCAACTGCCCAATTTTGGTGAGCTCGTGCAAATTGTAGCCTCTTTTTCCTATTTGTAGTGGAGATGAGTGGTACCCGGTGGGGTCTTCTTCTGTTGTAGCCAATCCGCCTCAAGGTTGTGCGTGTTGTGGCTTCACAAATGCTTTGCTGCATACCTCGGTTGTAACGAGTGGTTATTTCAGTCAATGTTGCTCTTCTATCAGCTTGAATCAGTCGGCCCATTCTCCTCTGACCTCTAGCATCAACAAGGCATTTTCGCCCCCAGGACTGCCGCATACTGGATGTTTTTCCCTTTTCACACCATTCTTTGTAAACCCTCCCACACGAAAAAAACCTATATAAAACATATATGTTTTAATATAGGTTTGATATAGGTTTTTAATATATGTGACATATATAAAATTGGCCGTTTTCCTATATTATATGTACCTATATGCACATATATGTGTACATATATGCATGCGTGCATATATGCGTGCATATATGTACCTATAGACATATATGTGACATATATAAAATTGGCCGTTTTCCTATATTATATGTACATATATACGTGCATATATGTACCTATATATACATGCATACATGTACCTATGTGCATATATGCACCTATATTTTTACCAAGATATTAGTAAAATTATTAAAATCCATAGCTGTTAGACAACATAAATAAAAGCCCAAAATGTAGAAATTTAATTTTTTTATTTTTTTAAGAACAATCAAATAGTAAAAGAACAAAAATAAAGTACAAGAACAAAAATAAGACAAAAAAAAAACTCAACAGGAAGAAAACATATATATATTTTGAGGACCTTCTCAGCTTTGAGAGCTTTGCATTGATAGATGTGCCTGTCTGCCCTCGGGTGGCTGCCGGCCACTTCTTCAATGTAGCATCTAGAAAAGACAAAAATAATAAGACAGTATAATAATAATAAATGATTATTTATTAAAACTTCAGACGACAACAATTAGTGCCACGAGGTTATTTGCTACACTATGTTCTACAAAATAGAGGACTACACACCTTATAGCGCAATACCCCAGAAATGTGGCTTTAAAGTAAAGGTAGGATTAAGAAGTGAGCAAGCGATGAATTAGTATATAGGTCCCAAGCAGATACAGTAACAATAATGGGTGCCCTACCTTATGCAGTCTCCAATGCCTAATAAACACGACCAGCTGCTCCCCATCCCCTCTGGTTGGCTTTTCACCTTAAAGTAATATTTCAAAATTATTATTAAAGGGGGTAAAATGAAGGTGGAGAAAGCAAGAGTTTTTTTATATACACATCACGTTTTCTTGAGGTTCAAGATAATACAAAAATGGCAAGTAAAAAAGCGATGGCCCGCACACAAACATAATTTATTCCACAGAATATGACTGACTTGTTTTTTTTTTTCAAGGACAGAAGAGATTAGGAACATGTTTTGTACCATTCAGGTTGCAGCTCCGACTCTCCAAGTCGAAGGTGCCCAGCAGCAGATTCCGCACCATGGCAGTAGCAGAGGTGGCAAGGCGGGCTGCTCTCCACGCTTCTGCCTGGCAAAACACCCCAGAGCCCTTTCAATCTGAAAAATAATTTCACATCACAATATTAATTTATTGGCAACTTTTAAAAACTTTTTCATGTTTCATACTGATTCTTGCTTAGCTTCCCAATAGTTAATAGGATTTTATGTATAAATGCAGATTAATGATAAAGATATGAAACAGTGTTATAAGCTAACCAAAACAGAGCCAAATACATATTAGCAACCATAATCTAAAGCTATCCAAAACAAGGGGAAATACATTAGAACATTTATAAACATCTGTAAACTCCATAAGGCATTAGCTTAGCCACCGGGAAATATCATGTTTGTGCTACATAGGCAGCATGTTAGCATGATTTACCTAAACTATGTAAATGGCATTGAAAGCCAATGTGTCATACAAGCTGACAAGAGCTAGCTGAAGTGAGGAAAATATTTACTAATATTAGTTTAATATTATCAGAATAAGAGTTATATAAGACTTAATAACTTACCCAGTGTGTCCTCCTGGATCTATTCTCTCTTCAAAATGCTCCCGTTCGTCGTCAGAGCCACTCAGTCTTCTTCTGAGGTAAATGTAAACTCCTCCCACTTTCCAGAACATTCTGAAGAGTTTCTTTGGATGTGTAGTAGCGCGTCATCTTTCAAACGTGCAGAAAACTGAACCTGTGCGTAAACTCAAGCCTGTCTTTGTGTGTGTGTTTTTCATGCCGGTGTCCGGGGGCGTGGCCTAGTATGTAAATTAGCCGGACTAATTTCCGTGTGATTGGCGTGTGGGCGTGTCCTGCCTCGGGTCATCAGCAGATAATAAAGTGCGACAGAAATTCTAAAATGTGTATAACTATAGTTAAATTCCATAACATGCCAATTACATGTGATACCAATTTCACGTGTTCGCACATAAGTTTTTTGCTTTTTTTTTATTTAGTTAGTTCTTAGTTATTGCCTTGATAATAGAAAATATGAGCGCATCATGTATGACACCAAAGTGAGATATGAGCTAAAATGACCAGATCCTGCCATGAGCTATATAGGAGACATATCTTGTATGTACATATAGGGCTTATATGTGAATATAAAGAAGCAATACAGGAGACCTATATGGCCTGTATATGCACATATATGCACCTCAATTTTGCCCATATGCAGGACACATATATTTACATTTACATTTACATTTAGGCATTTGGCAGACGCTCTTATCCAGAGCGACTTACAAAAAGTGCTTTAATGTTTACAACATTGGATACATACTTACACTGGGTTAACTAGGTTAATAACTAAGTACCATTAGTCCAACACATCTAAGTGTTTTTTTATTTATTTATTTTTTCGGGGGGGGTTAGTCCAAGTACTGGAGAAACAGATGCGTCTTGAGTCGTCGTTTAAAGATAGTCAAAGTCTCTGATGTACGGACATCTAGAGGAAGTTCATTCCACCACCTAGGTGCCAGAACAGAAAAGAGCCTGGATGAATGCCGCCCTCGATCCCGCCCTCGATATATTATCATATATATGCATATATACTGCAAATAGGCTTCATATATGTGCATATATCCCCATATAGGTGAGGATATATGTGCATATATATACTGCATATAGGTTTTATATATTTGCATAAATCCTCATATAGATTCTTTCCATGTGGGCTAGAAATTGTTGTGTGTGTAAATCCCAATAACTGAGCAGATTGTGAAATACTCAGACCGGCCTGTCTGGCACCAACAACCATGCCACACTCAAAATTGCTTAAATCACCTTTCTTTCCTATTCTGACATTCAGTTTGGAGTTCAGCAGATTGTCTTGACCAGGACCACACCCCTAAATGCATTGAAGCAACTGCCATGTGATTGGTTGATTAGATAACTGCATTAATGAGAAATTGAACAGGTGTTCCTAATCAAATAAGGTGAGTGTATACTGTGTACTACAGTTCAAAAGTTTTAGAACTCTTGCAAATTCCTTTGTTTTTGTTTAGTGATTTATTTTCTACATTCTACAACAATACTGGGGATTTCAAAACTATAAAATAACACATATGGGATTAGGTAATTACGTAACAACAAGAAAAACAACAGTTAGTTGTTATTTTAAGACACAGAGGTCGGCCTTTCTGTAATAGTTCTTGCAAGAACAGTATTGTGTCAAGTGCATTTGCAAAATCCGTCCAGCACCATAATGAGACTGTCTTTCATGAAGACCGTCCCAGGAGGGCGAGACCAAAACCTACCTCTGTCTCAGACGAGAAGTTCATTTAGAGTTATCAGCCTGAAAAATGACCAATTAACAACCAGCCCCTCAGATTAGAGGCGTTATGAAGTCTTTACAGAGCAGAAGTAGCATAGTCACATATGACTGAAATATTATTACTCTATGTGAGATTTATTACTGTTACCGTGTTAAGGTTACACTTAAACTTTCAAGCTGGTCTGAGGTAAGATAATTTAGCTGACAATAGCTGCTATAGTTAGCCAAAGAACCCCACCTGTGTGTGAAGGAAACGGATAAGATGTCTGAGCTTTTTATCTTTCTCTGTAGAATGTTTGCAGGGTGACGAAACTGTAACTGTAGTATTAGCATGACGCTAGCATTTAATTAACATTAGAACTGTATTAATCTTACTGTTTGAGACAATAAAATGCTGGGGTGTTACAAAACACTGACCCTCTCACAAATATACACACCTGCTAACCTCCCGTTTTTCACTAGTTAGTCATTTACTCTGCGGTCAAAAGTCGCCGCGTTTCTCCCGAGTTATAACAATATTTTACACCTTTCCCCCTGTAGTAGTAGTAGTAGTATGTAAATATTACTGCTGCATGTAAGATAACCAGGTAGCCCTCTTTAACCAAAGTTACTTGTGACTCAGACTAAATTAACTATCAGTCAGCTGTACAGACTGTTTGGTAGTAGCTGTCTCCATGTTTTTGTTTCAGGTTACCTATACCCTAGCTTTGTCATTTTTTTATTTAGTATAAATCCTGTTACACATTAAATTGATAGGCAGTTTAATCTTTGTTATTCAACAAATTTTTAACTTTTTTTCATTTCTTTCTAAGGTTGGCACCAACATGGTGGAATACCTCCAGCAGGCTGAAGTGTCAAGGCCGTACCCCTACTGTACATCCTGACGTTGGGAGATGATGACCAGCGCTGCTCTCAGGCATTCGTCATTCTGGTGGGACAGGCTCTGGAGCAATGCACACTACTTAGGGCGGTTGATGTGTGCTTCAAGGCATTTTATATTTTTATATACTTCAAAGCAGTGTGCTGCTGTATAGGACTTTTTGTAATGTTGCTATGAAATAGCGCGGCCTACTTGAAAAGTCATAGACAGTGTTTGTATGTTAAAACATAACCTGGGGTCCGTTCTTCGTACGTCTTCTAGCATTTGTTGTCATAGCAACATATCCGTAAGCTTGAACCTGCTCGGGAGCAGCTTTATTTCATGTAAACAGGATTTAGCCTGAGCTCCTGCTTGGTTATGATTGGTTGAAATGGCGAGGTCACATCTGATTGGTTAAAGAGCACGACTGACTCACGTGGAAAAAGAAAAGTATATGCCCCCTGCCATGGACTCCCCCCCCCACACACACACACACACACACACAATCGCTATCAAATGTTATATATGAACATAAATTCATAGGTTTATTATTATCAAATATGATATTACTATTATAATAAACCCTCGGCACGAGACAGCCGTCGAGACCATTAATACAAATTCTTGTATAATGTTTTTTTTGTAACATTTATTTTTCAGGGGTTTGTCATAAAAATATGCTAATAAATATTTATATATATATATATTAAAAATTAATCTTTTATAATGATGAATTGGACGAAACTAATTTTATTATAAAATAAACAATATAAAAGTATACATAATATTTCTATTTTTTCATATACGACATATTTATTTTCATATTGCTTATTTTATTTTATTGTCTCATGTAATTTGTAATTTGTAAACCATTAACCTATGAATTTATGTTCTAATATAATATTTGATAGCGATTATGTAGGGGGGGCAATCCATGGCAAAGGGGCATTTCAGCATATGGTGTTACAAAAAAAAGTTGAGCCGCTCTTTTTCCATTTCGTCAACCAATCAGAGGACTTGTGATCAGTGTTTCTACTGTCGATCATATCGCCTTTTAAACCAACGCACGAGCGCGCAATAATCCTAGACAACTCAATCCAGCTCTACTAATCATCAACCACAGGTGTGCTCAAAGAACCAACTTAGCCGGATCGTAATTAGCACGATGATCTCATCCTAGATGTGTCAATTCATCTCGGATGTGTCAAGCGACGTATGAAGTACGGACCTCAGGGCTGGATAGTTTTGTTCTGCAGAAAAGATATCTAATGTCACAGAGAGATCCTGCTCTGTAGAAGCTGCCTCAGCCTATTTGTGTTATATACTATAATAGTATAGTAATGATGTCGCTGTTGATTATCTGTTCTTGTGCTTTTGAAAAATAAACGTTTTTTCTATGAACATTTAATAGGATGTTGTTTATTGCATATATGTATGGTTTGCAAAACTTTTAAGTTTTTTTTTGTAATAAACCAGTATATCAAAGTAATTTAACTGTTTAATAGACGTGGGTATTTTTTTTTTTTTTTTTTTTTACAGATTCACTGTAAAACATAAAAATAATAATAACCTATTTGTGAGGTAAAATTAACCCAACATTCCAGTTAAAATGAACCAACATCTGGGTAGAACATTTAACCAATTTATGTGGTAGAATTAACCCAGCATTATAGTTAAATATGACCCAGCATTTGGGTTGAATATTTAACCCATTTTGCTGGGTTAAAATAACAGCAGCTGGGTTAAAAACAACCCAGATTGAGTTGTTTTTAACCCAGCATTTTTTAGGGTGCAGCTTTCCTTTACAATGTAGAAAGAAATAAAAATCAGGAACCATCATTGAGTTAGAAAGTGTTTTAAAACTTTTGAACGGTATTGTAGTGTATTACAGTGTAACAGTAACAGAATACATGCAGCACTCTGGATTCAGCGGAGTTAAACTGAATACTGAGCTGTTTCTGACTGAACCTTTAAAACATTTTAGGAAAGAAAACCTCCTGTTCTCACATACTGTATCTGAATAGATACTGTACATCACCCATATTATTTACTTATTAGCGAGATCCAGAAGAAACATTTCTGTAATAATTAAACGATATGTCAAGTAGGCTTTTATTGTCATTCCAACCACATACAGTTCAGTACACAGTGAAACAAAACAACGTTCCTCCAGGACCGAGGTGCTACATACTGTACATGCAGTAACATAAATTAACAACACAACTCTACTGGAACCAGCTAGCTAACTAAGAAACCTAATTAGCTGACTAGCTCAGATATGAAAGATTTAAATTTTTTATTTTCAAGTTAACCTAAATCTATGGTTAATAAACATGTTTTAATACACGTTTTAGGAGTGACGTCTGGGTTGGGAAAGACTATAATTTTTTTTACACAAGTGTGTTAGAGTGGTGCAGGACATGTATGAGAGCTGTGAGACCGTGGTGAGATGTGCTGTAGGTGTAAAAGAGTTCTAGGTGGAGGTGGGTCTGCATCAAGGATCGGCTCTGAGCCCCTTCTTGTTTGCTCTGGTGATGGACAGGATGACAGATGAGGTTAGACAGGAGTCTCCATGGACTATGATGTTTCCAGGGAACAGGTGAAAGAAAATTTAGAGAGGTGGAGGTATGCTCTGGAAGGCAAAGGAATGAAGGTCAGCTGTAGCAAGACAGAAGACGTGTGTGAATGAAAGGAATCCAAGTGGAATGTTAAGGCTACAGGGAGCAGAGATAAAAAAATAAAAAATAAAAAAAAAGTGCAGAACTTTTAGTACTTAGGGTAAACGGTGCCAGAGCAATGGAAAGTGTGGAATGAAGGTGAAGAGGCGTCTATAGGCAGGTTGGAATGGGTGGAGAAAAGTGTCAGTTGTGTTGTGTGATAAAAGAGTATCAGCGAGAATGAAAGGAAAGGTGTAGAGGACAGTGGTGAGACCAGCGATGCTCTACGGCTTAGGGACAGCGGCAATGAAGAAAAGACAGAAGGCAGAGCTGGAGGTAGCAGAGCTAAAGATGTTGAGGTTCTTCTTGGGAGTGACAAGGATGGATAGGATCAAGAATGAGTTCATCAGAGGGACAACCCACGTTAGATGTTTTGGAGATAAAGTCAGTAAGGCCAGATTGACGTGGTTTAAGGGGGTAGGAGGGGTTGTGGGGTAGTGTGAGAGAGTGTGTGAGGGTAGTGTGTGTGTGCTTGTGCCCTGTAATAGGTGGGCACCCCTTCCAGGGCGTACCCTGGCCTATTACCCCGAGTCCCAGGATGAGTGCTATAGAGAAGGAGAGACTGAGAGAATTATAGTACAATAGATTATCATTATAGAATAGTGTTTAATTGATTGATTGTTAAAGACAAAAAAATACAAGAAATAAAAGTGTGCAAAAATGCTACAGATGCGCCCAGTACACAGCGACCCAAAAGTCTGGATCCAAAGATAAAAAATATACTTAAAAGTACAAATTACAGCAAATGCTCAAACTGACAGCCTGTGATTCGATGGTACCCGTGAACAGTATGTGCTGCAAACAAGAACACTGACGATTCACTGAACAATGAATCTGAAGAACTGATGATCTTTCACGCAGAGACAATTTCCTCTTTAGTGCAGCAATTGTTCTGGGCCGGTCCTAATCAACTACAGACTTCAGATCAGCGAAAGGAGAAAAGTCCAGTGGTTTGTAGGTCTGGTTCTGTTCGATGTTGGATCATTAGTGTCAAAGCCACCTGGTCTGTTTACGGCAGAAACAATAAGAAAAATATCACATTTGATCCAGACTTTTGGGAGCCTTGTAGTGAAAATTATAGAGAATAATTTATAGGGGAAAAAAACAATTATACAAACAAACAAACAGGTTTATAAAAGAAAAGAAATGTAATAAATCAACGTACACATTTCTTTTAACCCCCACCCTCCCAACACACACACATACACAACAGTCAGGTACAGTACAAAAGTTTGAGATTATTATAAATTGATATTAATTGTATTTAAGATGCGTCCTTCTCTCATTGGTTTGTTTACCTGAACAAAACTTCCTGAAAGTCTCGACAAACATCAGAGAAAAGAAAAAGGTTCTTGTAATTAGAAATTTATTTAACCTGCCCGAGTCTTTCTGTGATTTAAATGAAAATACTAACGTAATGCCAACATGACCAACTTGCTAGTTAGCCTCAGTTAGCTTTGGATCTAGCTGTGATCTGGCTGAATGTTAGTCTAGTCTCTTCTTTTCCAGGTCCAGAGGTGAAGTGGTAAACTGGCACCACGGCTAAAAGTGCTATTTATAATAAATACTGAAGAACCGAACATGATGTTGATTACGTAAATTTTTTCTGGAAGAACGCCGGGTACCCAGGTGACCTGCTCCTACATAGAAATAAAAAGAGTTTCAGACTTTCAGTCGTGCCTGTAAGCACTGAAATCACTTTAAACTGTGTTTTAGACAAACACTGGGTATAAAATAAAGCACAGATGTTCATCAAGGCACTCTGAAGAACCGTCTGGAGAATCTGTCCTCATGAGTCACTCCATCTTCAGCTGTCCTGTGAACTCGGCAGCATCAGGTCCAAATCTCAGTCGGCACCATGGCTTCTGAATGAACAAAGGATTCATAAAACATTTATAATAATACGCAGTTACTAAAGTGTACCAAGACCTTCATGCTATAATAAAGTGCTCTAGGAGTAGCATTCGTAGCATACAGTATTACAGTTTTAGTTCAGTGTTAAAAAGATTCATGGTGAAACTAAAAAAAAATCCTTAAGTGTTGTTTTTTTTTTTTTTTGCAGGAATACTTTTGAACGTGTCTGGTGCGTGTGCATGTGCTAGGAACGTTACGGGTAACAGCTGATCATACATGTGACTGCTACGCTATCCTATTAGCACATTATCAACTTATTTTAACATCAGCACATCTGCGGTCGTACCTTTAGTGCCGACAGACGGCATGAGGTTTTGCTCGCTCAGGAAGTCGAGAGGAAACTGAACCAGGAAGCCTCGGATCTTCTTCAGCATCTCCTGAGCTTTAGCTGGGTCTTCTTTATCTAAACCGGGTTTGGTTTGGAAGCTTAAAAGCTCCTGGAGATTCCGCACCAAACTGCAGGGAAGACAACGAAACACCTGCAACACAAACAAACACACACACGTCTAGTTATGAGCATTAAAGAGATTCCATCCATTCAGTCCATCCAGAAAGTATTCACAGCGCATCACTTTCTCCACAGTTTGTTATGTCACAGCCTTATTCTAAAATGGATTCAAATTTTTTTTCCCAGAATTCTACACACAACATCCCATAATAACAACATGAAAAAGTTTACTTGAGAAATTTGCAAATTTATTAAAAAAAATTGAGAAAGCACATATCCATAAGTATTCACACCCTTTTCCATGAAGCTCAAAATTAACCTCAGACGCATCCTGTTTCCCCTGATCATCCTGTTTCCCCTGATCATCCTTAAGATGTTTCTGCAGGTTAATTTGAGTCCACTTGTGGTAAATTCAGTTGATTGGACATGATTTGGAGAGACACACACCTGTCTATATAAGGTCCCACAGTTGACAGTTCATGTCAGAGCACAAACCCAGCATGAAGTCAAAGGAATTGTCTGCATGCTTTTGGCAAACTCCAGACGGGCTGCCATGTGCCTTTACTAAGGAGTGGCTTCCGTCTGGCCACTCGACCATATAGGCCTAATATTTGATGAGTTCATCTTCCTCGTGTGAATTTTTTCAAGCTGAACAGACATTAATATTTGTAGAAGAATTTTCAATCATGGTTCTAAAGAGAAAAATAGATGTGAACTCAGCAATACAGGTCTTCACCTTAGTTATTTAACATTTCGTTGTTGTTGTTGTTGTTGCTCTCTTGCTGTATCTGCTGTCGTCCACTCTGTTGGTTTTGACCTAAAGTTATGATCCTACATGATCCCTGTACTTGGACTTATTAAGCCCAGTTGGGACTTTTACATATTTTCTTATGGATTGCTCCTGTTTAAAGGTACCCTTGCGGTGGATATTACTCTACGTGAAGCTGAAGCTGAAGATGGAAACTTCAAAGCATTTTTTTGTAAGTCGTTCTGGATAAGGCCGTCTGCCAAATGTCGCGGATGTAAAGACTTGAGGTTAGCTACAGTTTTCCTTATGAGGTGTTTGAGAGAGAGAGAGAGAGAGAGAGAGAGAGATAGCACACCTTTTCGTAGATGGACGCGTTTCTGCTCGCCGTCGTCATCCAAACCTCTTTATAAAAGCGCTCGCTGATTGGATCAGACACATCGATTGAGGGATCAGTGAAGGCACCAAGAATCGTCCTGGAAACACGACATGCCATTATTCATGTGCACACGCACACACACACACACACACACACACACAGAATAGCTGGATTGGTTTATTCCTCTTACACCTCTCTAATCTCTGGACATTTTTTCCATTTTTATGTCAAGCGTCCATCACACACGTCCCTGTGACACCTTCAGGACTATATCATTATCATCATTAGCATCATTATCAATATTATTATTACGACCCTCTGGTGCCCCCACATGGTGAGTGTGGGTGTAAGACGTAAATTTGACGAGGCCTTACTCTGGCGCTGGTCCTGAACTGGCAGAAGAGAGAAGTTTCCTCGTACTACATGTAGTGTGATGTTTTATCATTTAGATTAATTATTTCCTATTTTACAGAACATTTGTAATATTGGTTATTTTTGTAGCCAGGATTTTTGTCATTGTTTTAATATGAATATCTGTAATCACGTGTGTGTGTGTGTGTGTGGGTGTGTGTGTGTGTGTCATACTTGAAACACTCGATCCGCAGCTGCAGGGCAAATTTTCCCGCCTGGTACTCCTGTCCGTCCATCACCGACGCCACTTTCTCTGTGTCCTCCACGATCACGGCCACCTCACTGTCCCTCCTTCCCAGCATGCTCCGGTCATTAATGTTCGCAGAACCTGAGAACCCAGACAACACGCAGACAACGTCCATCAGTTCTACTGTCTGACGGACAGAGTTCTACCTGCAGAGATGATGTAAAAGGCTGCACGTTACACTCAGGCCTTTAGGTTACGTTGTAAACGTTTCTTCACTTAGCTGAACAGTCACATAGGTTTGTGATTTAACTCTAATTTTAAAGGGTCCTATTACTGTATATCAAAATCTCTTTTTGGTCATGTTGAGACACTCAGACTGGTCTCCAGTCCCTTTGGTTTTTGCCACTGTCCAATTCCAGTACTGACCGGAGCTTAGACGAGTCAATCAGAGTGTCCCCTCCACTGTGACCTTATATAAGAAGAGACATTTTCCTGACTCTGTGCTTAACTCCACCGGTTCAGTCCTTCTCTTTAGTTTTTAAGAAGGGTTTAATTAGCTATTAGCAGTTACCAGCTAAAATAAAAGTACAGACAAAACAAGAAATCCAGACAATAATCCAGCCGTCTGCAGCATGTGGAGAGCAGACGAATTTAACACACTTAACTCAGGCACTACACACGTTTGACTCATTGTCCAGTGAAACTAACGCCTACTAAAATCTGTGTGTCTCTGTTTGTGTATTTGTGTGCGTGTGTGTGTGTGCATGCATGTGTCTGTCTATGTTTGTGTGTGTGTGTCTCACCGATGATGACGGTGGTGTCGTCTGCGATCAGCATCTTGCTGTGGACGTAAATGAGCTCAGTGACGAGTCGACCCTCCAACTCAGCGTGTGTCCTTAAACCCCCGAACGAGATGTAGTTCATCCACTGATCATTCACTGCACACACACACACACACACACACACACACACACACACCAGAGGGACAGAAAGGTTACACCAATCAGTGTCACACTCCGACAAACAGACAGGCCACACCCATCAAAGACACAGACACATTCAGACACAAGGTCACATTCAGAGAGACAGACAGGTCACACCAATCCGAGAGACAGACAGATTACACCTATCAGAGTAAGAGAGACAGGCTAGACCCAATAGAGACAGACAGGTTAGACGCATCAGAGAGACAGACAGGTTAGACCCATCAGAGAGACAGACAGGTTAGACTCCGAGAGACAGACAGGTTAGACCCATCAGAGAGACAGACAGGTTAGACTCCGAGAGACAGACAGGTTAGACCCATCAGAGAGACAGACAGGTTAGACCCATCAGAGAGACAGACAGGTTAGACTCCGAGAGACAGACAGGTTAGACCCATCAGAGAGACAGACAGGTTAGACCCATCAGAGAGACAGACAGGTTAGACTCCGAGAGACAGACAGGTTAGACCCATCAGAGAGACAGACAGGTTAGACTCCGAGAGACAGACAGGTTAGACCCATCAGAGAGACAGACAGGTTAGACCCATCAGAGAGACAGACAGGTTAGACCCATCAGAGAGACAGACAGGTTAGACTCCGAGAGACAGACAGGTTAGACCCATCAGAGAGACAGACAGGTTAGACTCCGAGAGACAGACAGGTTAGACCCATCAGAGAAACAGACAGGTTAGACTCCGAGAGACAGACAGGTTAGACCCATCAGAGAGACAGAAAGTTTAGACCTATCAGAGAGACAGACAGGTTAGACTCCGAGAGACACACAGGTTAGACCCATCAGAGAGACAGACAGGTTAGACCCATCAGAGAGACAGACAGGTTAGACCCATCAGAGAGACAGACAGGTTAGACTCCGAGAGACAGACAGGTTAGACCCATCAGAGAGACAGACAGGTTAGACCCATCAGAGAGACAGACAGGTTAGACTCCGAGAGACAGACAGGTTAGACCCATCAGAGAAACAGACAGGTTAGACTCTTGAGAGACAGACAGGTTAGACTCAGAGAGACAGACAGGTTAGACTCCGAGAGACAGACAGGTTAGACCCATCAGAGAGACAGACAGGTTAGACTCCGAGAGACAGACAGGTTAGACTCTGAGAGACAGTGAGAGACAGAATTAGCATTTCTTACTTTCTCTCTTCAGCTGTGAGATGATGGAGTATTCTCCTCTGTTCATAGTCCTGAGAGATTACACACACACACACACAAATATGTTACAAATATTAAATGAAAGTAAGGTGTGTGTGTGTGTGTGTGTGTGTGTACCTGTAGTTGAAGTGCATGACGGCCTGTAGTGCGCTGCCCCCTCCGGTGGAGATATCACCCTCAAACCCCGGCAGCAAGGGAGTGACCACATACACACGGAACTTTTTATTCTCTCTGTGAAACACACACACACACACACACACACTCTACTATACACACATTTCTAAGCAGAAAGTCTGGTTTTATGTAGCGACGGTTTTGCATGTGAACAGAACGACTTCTTGTTATGTGCGCTCTCTAGTGGAAGAAAAGTGCTATTGCAGGTGAAGGTGACCCGTGGGGAGACATCAAACACACACACACACAAAGTTCTGCATATACAGTATGTGTAATATAAATAAAGTGTGTGTGTGTGCATGTGTGTATGTGTGTGTGTGTGTGTATGTGTGTGTGTGTGTGTGTGTGTGAAGTTTGTACTTGTGAGCCCTGATGATCCTCTCGACGATGGCGTCTCCGATCTTGTTGTAAACCTGTTTGTTATCAGCACAGCTAATGAAGAACTGATTCTGTAAAAACAAAATAAGGGTTTTATAATAAAATCACAAAAACATTCACATTTATTAACACACACACACACACACACACACACACACACACACTCTACCTCGATATAGATGAAGTGTTTGCTCTTTGCGATGACCTGGATGTAGGCGTTGTGTATCGACTCCTCGTGGTATTTTATACCTGCTGACCAATCAGCTACTGACCTCAACACCTGCAGCAGGTAACAGAGTCAAACACATCGATACCTTTGATTAGCTTGTCAATCAAATAATATCACAGTGACATCACAACACATGACGTAATAAAAATTTATAATTTTAGGACTTTAATTAGTATTTTTGTGCAACCTTTGCATTTTTAAAGAGACATTCAGATATTTCAGTTAATTTTGGATCTCATTACTGATTTTTTTGTTTTGTTTTGATTCCTCTCTTCTGTTTCATTTAATTTTAGTTTTATATCTTTTTCTTCAGTCCTGTAATTTTCCTCCTCATTCTTTTCTCACTTTATTCTATATTTTCTGCATGAATTTTCTCTTTTTGTCCTCATTTTTCTTTCTTGGTTATTTTTTATTTTTTGCTTTGCTACTTTTTTCTTTGTCTAAATCCTTTTTTTTTTTTTGCTTTTTCAGTTTGTTCTTTATCTTTATTTATATATATTTTTTAATTTTCACTTTATCGTTCTTTCCTTCTCTCAGTATCACTCTTTTCTTTTCCTAATTTCTAACTATTTTCTTTATACACCAATCAGCCATAACATTAAGAACACCCAGGGTTTGGGTTCAGGGCGACTCTGTCCCCTCAGGGCGTGGCTCCACATGGCCTCTGGGGTGCGCTGTGGTGTCTGCTACCAGATGGGGTGGGGACGGGGCCTCCATGGATCAGACTGGTCTGTCTGGGATCTGGGGAGTTTGGAGGCGGGGTCGGGGGCCGTGGTGCACTGGGTGTTCTGGTTCCCTTCACCATCATCACCAGAACTTAATGTTTTCAGTGATTTGTGCTGAAGTGACTTCCTGGACTAATTAATCAGTGATGTTCAGGTCACCTGGTGGTGGCGTCAGTGTTAGGGCTGATCGCCGTCGCGTTTTATAAGTTGTTCCTTGTTTTTATAGTTTATACCTGAGAACTCGGTCACTGACCTGCACTCTAGTGTTGACGCAGTTGGGCACCTGGTACGCCAGCTCGTTAGCCGTGGTGTGAGATTTGGGCAACAAGAAGGGGTACGAGAGAGAGCGGTACTTCGGCTTCATGATCTGAGACACAAAGAAACACAACACAAACAAATAAACAAACACACACGCATCTCTATTCAGAATTCAAAATCCAAATGTCTCTGTGTGTGTGTGTGTGTGTGTGTGTGTGTGTGTGTGTGTGTGTGTGTGTTTGTAAAAGACAGAGAAAGACCTTCGTAAAGTTCCAGCGCTGTATAAAATGCCGTGCGACGTCTCTCGCCGCTTTCCCGTGAACCGCCGATGCGATGTCGTGCCAAGGCATTCTGGGAGTCGTGTACCGGTCGATGAAATCTGCATGTGGTAACCATGGTAACCAAAAAAACAACACAAAACAGCCCCTGATGGTCACAAACATCCTTCTGTCTTTACTTTCTGTTTTAACTTCCTCTCAACGTCACTTTCTCTATTTATCATAGCGCGTCATATTCTGTGAAATCATTTGACAATCTGTGTGCGGACACGCGCGTCCGTCGTCTTTGTGCGTTCGCGTTCGTCTGGTGTCTCACCATCAAACGGTTTCTCCAGCTGAACCCAGTCTTTATAGACGAAGTTGCAGTAATCTTTGCCGTGCCAGAACCGAGTGTTTCCCATCAGCTCACCGACACCAGTCAGAAGGCTGCGCATGGAGCCTCCTAAACACACACACACACACACACACACACACACACACACACACAGACTTGAGTTTGGACATGAAATGAACGGGATTTTCACTATAATAAATGATGCAGTAAAACATTAACTTTATATTCACACCAGCAACTTGTGTCTCATGTGGGCGTGGCCTGTTTTTTAATTGGCAAGAAATGTTTATATAATCATAACTTCTAAAGCTAACTCTAAACTATAACTATTAATCTACGTAATGATAAATTTTTGTATCACACAAGCAACCTCAGAAAACATCCACAACATTGTATATACTGTATTATAAGTGTGTGTGTGTTCTATCTAGCGTTAGCTAGCCACCAGCGTCGTTAGCATTACAGCCCATGTGTGCAGCTCGGCTAAACACACTCACGCTCTTCGCTGTCCGCGCTGTTGGTGTGAGTCAGGTTGCGTTTGTGGAGGTGTCTGTACAGGCTGAAGCGCGATTTCCTCGTCCGGCCGACGCCCTTCAGTTTGGGAAGTTCGGCCAAGTCGAGCGATCTGGAGCCGTTAACGGAGGAGAGTCCCGAAAGCGCCAAACCGTCCACCTGCAAATACACTCTGTTAGTGTTTATTACACAGTAAGCGACGCTACAGAATGCTAATAATGGATTCGACAATTCATTTAAAAGCGTTATTTACAATTACATAACTGTTAAATTTAGCAAAACATCCTGATTAGCTTTAAGTCCTTATTTATAACAAGTTGGTTATCAATGCTTAAATTTCTTATTAGCACCTAGCATAAAGTCCGGTTTAGCGGTTGACTAGCAATTTCAGGCTAACTATATGTGTGTGTGTGTGTGTGTGTGTGTGTGTGTGTGTGTGTGTGTGTGTGTGTGTGGATGCGTGTGTGTGTGGATGCGTGTGTGTGTGAGACCTGATCCTGAGCTGTGGAGCGAGTGACACTCCCGACGTCGGTGAGTCGGTGTTCGCGGTCGTCCCAGCGACCGTACGCTAAATCGATTCCCCCAACGAAGGCCACTGATTGGTCGATCACGACGAGTTTTTCATGATGAGCCCAAAGATAGACTGAGGAGGAAACATGGTCAGGATGCCTCATTACCTAACACACACACACACACACACACACACACACACACACACAATGTAAGAATTTCTACTGGTAATTATAAATATATTATGCAACTGTAAATGTATCTGTCGGTCTACTGATCTGTTTATCTGTAGAATAAAGTCTTCACAGCTCTCTCTCTCTCTCTCTCACACTCACACACACACACACACACACACACACACACACACCTTGATGTTGGGGTGAAGGTGCATCAGTGTTCTCTTGCTGTATTCGCTGTTGATGCCGAGAGCGAGTTCAACTTCCTTATACAACATCACAAAGATACGAACACCTTCTTGCTGTAAACACACACAAACACACACACACATAGACATAGTTCCTATTTTCTACACAAACACAAAAATAAAGTATGTAATATTTAAAGGTATAAAGGAGGTAATCTCAAACACACTCACTGTTGCTCAAAAATACCCAAACACACTTAAACACACTTAAACACACACCGCTTTGCGCTTAAGGATGCAGTCAAGCCTCCAGCGGTTCCCTTCCACCACCGGCCTCTTCAGGAAAATCTCTGGACTCAACCTGCACGTGCACACACACACACACACACACACACACACACACACACATACACACACACATACAGTCTAATCAGTAATGTGAAGTTTGTATTAAGGCCCTTCATCTGTAAACACACTTCCCCTAACACCCCTGTCTCACTTACGCGAGGTCAGCACGGTTTTGCGTGGCGGCCGTAAGTACGGTTCATCGCGATTTACCAAAAGTTTTGGAGTAGTTACAATGTTTATAATCTTTTTACATGAAAAATTAAACGTTTCCATTTTTTTGGTGGTCCTCGCAGGAACTCGCTGACCTTACAGAACACAAAACACGATAAACCCTCACGATGCCCAACGCCGCATCTCACCGCGAGTCAAACCCCATGGGTCAGATAGGGGTCAAACCCCATGGGTCAGATAGGGGTCAAATCCCATGGGTCAGATAGGGGTCAAACCCCATGGGTCAGATAGGGGTCAAACCCCATGGGTCAGATAGGGGTATAAACGCTGTCACCTACATGTGCCCATGCAGTAAGGGTGTGGACTGAGGAGTGTATTCACTATGTCTCTAGTCTCTAAGGAAGGAGTCTGTAAATAACACTGGCTTTGAGAGGTCAAAGGTCAAAACCAGAACTTTCACCCCAGAGTCAGATTTCTCACACTGTGTGTGTCAAAGATTAGCACTAAACAGTGTCAGATTTTACACTTACAAACACACACAAATACGCACACACACACACACACACACACAAAGAAAACTGCCTCTCAGTATGGTTAGTATATAAGGACGAATATTAATAGCGCTCACAGATAAATGAAACCCAGTTGAGTAACTGATATGGTTCTGCTGTCCAATGCTCACTAACGTCCTCAATAATGTGCTCGCTTTTGTAGTCATGAGTGTCCTCACTAGTGTCCTCACTAACGTTCTCACTAATGCACTCACTACTAGTGTCCACACTTATGTTCTTACTGATGCACTCACTAGTGTCCTTCCTATCGTACTCACTAGTGTCCTCTCCAGCAGCCTCGGAGGTCTGCACTACAGAATCTTATACAGTGTAGATCAGAACACAGATATGTTATAGATCAGAGAGACACAAACCACCAGTCAGTGATAAAGATCTCCTCTTTAGCTTCTTCCAAAGCATCAGCTACGTCCTCCATGTAAGTCTTTCCGTTTACATACCTACAACCCACACACACCACAAACACACACCCCAGACACACACACACAGACACACACACACACACACATTGTGTTAAAAATATAAGTTAATCTGGTTCATTTCACTGATCTAACATTTCACAAAGTCCTGTCTTTAGAGAAGTGTGGACGGTACCATGGATCTGGTCCGGTGTTTATTTGGACCGCACCAATACTATACCGGAGCGTACCATTTGGCCGGGGTGTTTTCCTGTTCTTTTGCAAAAGATTCAAAGCGGTGCGTCCTGAGAAACGCCCGGCCGTGTTTCCGTACAAAGTCCTCGATGGACTGTCCCCACCATCGGGCATGTCTGTAACTGCTACACTTTAACACCAGAGACCTGTAACACACACACACTTCCTGTTTAGACTGATAAACACTGAGGTTTTCCACTGAAGACGTCCTGTTGAGGACTCACCTGGACAGGTTGTCGATCCTCACGCCGTGTTTGGTCTCCGTGTGTTTGAAGTCCATCTTTATGCTGAACTCTTTATCCACCAGGAGAACGAAGGAGACGGCGCCGGTGTCGGGCTTCAGGTACATGAGGAACGAGTCCTTCATCACCAGCCACCTTTAACACGGATGAGGAACACACACACACACACACACACACACACACACACACACCTAAACAAAACTATCTTTAATCTGAAACATGTTCATTCATCTGTCTCTGTTTATTTTTCAACCTGTCTGTCTCTCAGTGCATTCATCCACCTGTCTGTCTGTCCATTAATTTTTCTTACTTCGTTTTTATTTTGTGTGTGTGTGTGTGTGTGTGTGTGTACCTCTTGGACCAGCGGTAACAGATCTGGCTGTGGCCGCAGCAGTTCATGCCGGGGATGCGGTGACCTCCCGAGCGTTTGTACACCATCCCCTCTCTGGGTAGGAAGTGGGGTTAAGTGGGGTTAATTAAACTAATAGGATCAATTAATTAGATTAATAGAGTTAATTAAACAAAGTGTTTATTAATATCATTACTTACAAGCCTTTGGGGCCCAAGTCATGAATGAATGACATCTGACTCACATCAATAAACTCCATCTGTTTTACACACACACACACACACACACACACACATACACACACACACACACACACACACACACACACAATTCAGGAGCTGATGTTAGCCAGTTTAGTTTAGCATTAGCATTAGCATTAGCGAGAGTGCTTACGGTAGCGTGGTATTTGAGGTACGTGGCCATGCGCAGCAGTTTGTTCAGGTAATCCTCCAACTGTTTCTGAAAACACACAGTTCTGACCGTTAACCAGGGTTAGAGAGATAGATCAGTGTGTTACAATAAGGTGTGTGTGTGTGTGTGTGTGTGTCCTGAGTGACTCACTCGTCTGCTGGACACCTGCTCGTCCCGGGTGATTTCCTCCCTCACCCCCCGGGGTAACATGGGCATCTGTCGCACCTCGCTTTTATTAACACTCTTTCTGCGAACGGTGTGACTGAAACACACACACACACACACACACACACACACACACACTTATATATGAATGCAGTAATTATGGTGTACAGACATCTGTAGTAGTGTTTGGTGACAAACGCGAGTGTGAGGAGCGTGTGTGAGTGGGCGGGGCAAGCATTAGTGGGCGGGGCATATGTGGTGTGTAACCTTCGTGAAGGTAAAGGAATCCTCATGAAGGTCTTGTAGCGTAGGAGCTCTCTGTGTAACTCGATGAAGTGTTTCTCCTTCCTCTTTACAACCCAGGTGAAGTTACCATGTTTCAACTCGATACGGAACACAGCCATCATGGGCTGCACACACACACACACACACACACACACACACATTTATTTAAATTGGCATAGACAATAATAAATCACCCGAATAACCACAACTGCAATAATAATAATAAACAACTTCCACTTATTGTATGTTAATACACACACACACACACACACACACACATATAAAAGGTGAATGTAAAAGTATTTGGTGTCTTTCCTCACACACCCTGGACGCAGTCCTTTGGCTGGAGGGGTTAAACCGGTCCATGGCTCTGGTGAATCGCTCCACCTCCAGCACTCGCGCTGTGATCGCCTCAGTGGTGATAAAAACCTGAGCTCCTGGTTCCTTAAACCCCACCGTCCTGTACACAGCAGAAAATGGGATGTAACACTCTCCTGTGAGAGAGAGAGAGAGAGAGAGAGAGAGAGAGAGAGAGAGAGAGACTGATTACTTGGGCAGTTACAGTTTAGTCCCTCTATAGTCTTATGCTCAACTGCTTATGTTGACAATGCAGACAGTGTGTTGTCTTATAAAACCTGTCCCCTTTGGACCGTCTGCACGAACCTCCTGGACAGTGTGAGGTTTGACCGTTCGGCTACTGCTGTGTGAGTCAAAAATACTTTTATTATTTTACTTAATTTAAGTGTAAAAATGAACGGATTTGATTATTTAGACAATGAATGGAGTTTCCATGGAGACGTGACCCGTAGCTCAGTGTTGTTCCCTCACTGCCGGTTCTGTCAGACAGTGAGACACGGCGCCGATCTGTCTGATATCATCAGTGAGTCTTCATTGCTGTAACCCGAACACCGTCCCGAGCGGACCCGAGGGAGCGGCAGTAGAAGGAACGTATTAAATAGATACAGTATGTAGACGCTCGAGCATCTAACACTCACATTACAGCATCTTCTAAAGAAAAACTTTTCAGAGGTAGAATAGAGGACAAACACAGAGGACTAACACTAGCCCCGGGTCCTCTGGACATTCTGCTGGAGGACGTGTGAGATTCTTTAGGAGTCAGGGACTCCGGCGGTGCCAACTAGGGGCTTTGGATTTAAAGAATAAAGCATGAAGGCCTAATCAGTCCCCAATTATTGGAGTGGAAACGACTTATTCTTGGAAAAAGTACAAACAATTATTAGGATTTTAGGAACAGAGATGTGTAGCTCAGCTTACTGGTTCATCTAAAAGCTGTCACTCGTTTGGTTTGTACATGAAATCATCACAACGAAAATGTTGAATACAGGATCTGTTAATTATATTATGTGGAACATATACGTCATAAAAACTGTTAAATCTAAAGATACAACTCGCACATTTGTTAGATCATGTATGTAGAAGAGGACAGATGGCACATTCCTTCATGTGTTAGATATGCAGCTGGCTGTCGTCCTGTGATAGAACTGACCCTGCGCCGACGCTGGCTGTCGTAAACCACGTAAAGACACCGACGGCTGAACCGCCCCGACACCGACGGCTGAACCGCCCCGACACCGACGGCTGAACCGTCCCGACACCGAGGGCTGAACCGCCCCGACACCGACGGCTGAACCGCCCCGACACCGACGGCTGAACCGCCCCGACACTGAGGGCTGAACCGCCCCGACACCGACGGCTGAACCGCCCCGACACTGAGGGCTGAACCGCCCCGACACCGACGGCTGAACCGCCCCGACACCGACGGCTGAACCGCCCCGAC
This sequence comes from Clarias gariepinus, assembly GCF_024256425.1. Lineage (NCBI taxonomy): Eukaryota > Metazoa > Chordata > Actinopteri > Siluriformes > Clariidae > Clarias > Clarias gariepinus. The sequence goes on from NC_071110.1 coordinate 906,432, forward strand.
ACTTTTTTTTACACAAATTTTTCCCTTAACAAAAATATTTTCTCTTAAGTCTCTTAAGAATAAAAAAAAAATCTATTTTGAAAAAGACACACAGTCTCAGTGACAGACTCACTCTGTGGAAGTATCTTATTGAGATGCGCACATCTTAATCCTCTGTACAGACTCAACAAATTAGAGTTTCTGTCTCCTCTGTATCTGCCCTACTTTACACTTCCTTCAGCCAAGCCCACTCAATACACTGCTAACACACTGGAGCTTAACACACCTAAGATCTGTTACCAGTTTAGTTACTGCATTAGCACTGGGTCCATCGCAAACAAAGCATCAGTTTCCCACATCACTTCTGGATCCAGCATTTTTGTTATGTCTTGACAAGTTGTATGAAGATTGAGCTTTTAGGGGTTTTGCCAGTCTGTCCTTGTAGTACGAGCTGCCTGCACCGCACACAACGTTCACACCCGGGTGTGTCTAAGTGCTTTCCTAAGTGGTGTGACGGGGAAAAAAAAAAATAAATAAAAATAAATGACTAAAACCAGGACTTCGTGGTAAAACAAATGTGGGAGTGCAGCTGAGCGAGGCATGATGGGAGACACGACTCCGTCCAGCACTCCCTGTGTTCGTCTTATTCAGTTTCACACTTTTCCAAGACGGGGCTTCCTCCACATGTTTTGCAGGGGTTCTGTACAGGGTTCATCAGCATCATGTCCTGTAGGTTCGGTGTACATTTGGTTCCATGTGTGTGTACATCTGTGTGTTTGGTTGTGTTCCAGTTGTTGTATTTTGAAAAACAATATACTGTATATATTTCTTGATATCTGAACATCATAAATTTTTTATCAAAACAACTTCCAAAAAAAGACAGTTGAATAAGAATTGGCACCCTGAAAGGCACATGTAATACCTGCAAACCCACAGCTTTACCTCTCCACAAAAAGGCAGCACTCTTAAAGAAAACTCTTAAAGAAAACTCTTATATTATTATTAGGCTGGTAATGAGGCCTTGTATCGTCCAGGGCCATTAGCAAAAACCAACAACAGTTCAAGAGGACACACACCGTTGCTGGGCTGCACAACATGAATAAATATATTCTAAAAAAACACAAACAGTTACATGTGACGTGTCATTGTGTCCTGATCACATTCCATAATTTAGATCAATAAAGAAAAATTCTGAAAAGTCATGTTTAAAGATTTATGAACTTGTTTTCTTTCATTTTTTTTTATATAAGAAACTTGTGTTGTCCTTCTATCGCAACCATATTAATAATAATAATTCAATAACCGTACAGTACAGCCAGAACCTGGACATTCTGAAGCGTCTGTCCGGCTTCAGCTCCGCCTGGCTGTATAAGTCACGAGCTCGTTCCCGAACAAATACTGAGCTACAATAAGGATGTACTGATGAAGGCTAATAAAATTCCCTCGCGGTGTTTTCTCCATCGGAACGCTCGTGATGAAGAGATAAGCCAGACAAACACTCTGAGCACAAGACATAAAACCACGGCTGATTTATACACAGGGACACCGTGCACCGTCACTACGCTTGATTTAATAAAGGCGACACACCTTAGGAGATAATACACACTGTGTGAGTTCTGTGAGGCGTAATCCTCTGCGAGTAACTCTGCAGGAAATACAGAGTCAGAGTCGGGAGGAGAGGGAGACCCTGGGCGTGGAATCAACTGTACTGTGAGGAACAGTGCGAGGCCAGGACGTGTCGTGGCACGCTGTAGACGTGAGAGACATCCTGTGTAACCACCGCTAACACACACCTGTCTGGTTTTCCCCCACTTCAAGCCTTTTCTTCTTTTTTACACTGCTACCAGCTACGTGAGCGATGAGTGAGTCAGCTCGGAGTTCTGGTTTACTCCACAAACACTTGTTGCTTGTTTTCCATGATGAGGCGGATGTTTAAGAGTGTTACAGATCAGCGTAAGTGTCTAATGTTCTGGGAATACAGATCACAATCAGCTTCTGAAAACAGGAAAATAATCAGCAGGACTGGCTAAAGATATTTCACCTAAAATGTATTTCTGTACAAGTTGATTTGATTTTTATCAAATCTTTTATAAAAAAAAAAAAAAAGAATTCCAGAGTTAAGTAGAGTTAAGTAGAGTTAAGTCTCTGGTTAGCTTTTAATCAGAGGAAGGAGCATGCGCTATAGCTGGGATACACCTTTACGCCTTCTGTAGGAAAGTTCTGAGCAGAGATGTGTTAGGAGGAGTGAAGGTGAGGTGTAAAGGTGTTAAACATGGTGGTGGTAGCATCACCCACGGGCAGGGTCTGTTCTGCTGCCAGTGGAACTGGTGCACTGCAAGTGGATATAATAATGAAGTAAAAAGAGTACCTCTGAGCTCTTTAGTAGAACCTTACAGCAGATGGCTGAAACTGAGTGTTCTAACAGGAAAGTGAGCCCAAACACACATTAAAGCAGGCTGTGGACTGGACTAAAGCAGGCCAAGTTTAGGCTTTTAGAGTCTTAGCCCTAACAATCCTCATACAACCAGTTCTGCCAAGAAGAGAGGTCCGATATCCAAGGAGAATCATGCAAAGAGACCTTCATCCAAATATCAGCTAGGCTATAGGTATGATTTTGGCCCTGTGTTAAGTTCAGAAAACCCAGAGATTTTAGGGTTTCCTTCTATTGAAAATGTGTGTCTGCTGCTGCAAAAAAACACCAGTCCAAAGGAATCACTGCAATCCCAGTAGTACCAGGACATCTGTGTAAACTTAGGAGCTGTATACAGTACATCCAAAACCACAGATTCCAGCTCCTCCTGTAGTTCCCAGGCTGACCGTGAGACATAAGCTCTTCAGAGGGTCCCAGGTCTGCCTCGAGGTCTCCATCTCAGTAAACATTCCTGTGGACTTCAGCTGTCGATTTGGAGGAGAAGCAGATCTACTCCCAGGATCGGGATTGGTAAGATCCTCATCTCATCGGTGATCCTCATTGGTAGTCCATCTCTGGATCTCTTTTCTCTGGATATATATCCAGTATTATATATATATTAAAAAAATTTATTGACCACAAAACCCGCAGTAGGAGTGTCAATGACAACAGGAAAGAGGACTCTGGGAATGTTCAAGGGTCAGATGAAAAAACTCCAGACTGAGACTCTATATGGAGTCACTGCTGCTCATTAAGTTCGACATGCTTAGGCTCCTGCTCAGGCCTGACTAATCCATCCCTGAGGTGTTTACTTCAACACTTACCACTTACACCCCTCATGCATGACATGCAGTGTTTACAGACGTAGTGTGCTCCTTCCAACTCCATCTCCAAAACCCAAAGCCAAACCTGACCACAAACAATCCTGGGTTCCTTCAAACATCATTGTGATGGACAGAAAGAAAGAAAAGCAGCCGCCTTCTGTCTTTCATCTTATTCTGTTTTAGTTCCTGTCTCAGTTTTCAAGAGCTTCAGGTTCGAGCTCCATCAATCCGTGTCGACTCGAAGACACGCGCTGCGGCAGGTTTTTAGATATTCCAGCTTTGTTCATTGTGACGTAGAACTAAAGTCTGTAGAGTACTTTGACTGATTTTCCAATATGATCATTTTTGGGGGAAAGAAGTCAGTTAAAACATTCTCTAATAAAGACCTTTTTATCTGAGAAGTCATCTTTAGGATTTAATATCTCCAGCTACATGAAATATCACTCAAATACAGACAGGCTTGTTTTCACAGACTTGGTATGAAAATTTAATGACTGAAGAAACCAACAGAATGAAGGATATAAACAAAATCACAACATAAAGTTGCAAAAATGTGAAATGTTAGAATTCAACAAAAACATTTTACAGATTTTGAGTTTTTTTTAAATATATTTTTTTGTCACCAGCAACAATTGAAAAATAAATGAATAAAATCCGAGTCATGCAGCCAGACCACTGTGTAAAGTGCCAGTGATTGGCGCAGGATTAGAGTTTAATACATTAATAAATGTTAATTAGGGTTATAACCTCACCAGGACCCAAATCCACATCCTCGCCTTCCTGGCCATCAAAGTCCAGCTCCCGAGGGTCCAAACTCTCCACAACGATGCTCATTTCTCACCAATTTCAGCTCACTGCATGCACCTGTTTACACACACACACACACACACACACACACACACACACACACACACACATCATTTAATGTGTCATCATACATTTTTGGTGTCGAGTTTACTGTTTAGGTTTAAACAGAGAATAACTTTCATCACCTGTGACTGACATTAAAACCTGCATAACAAGCTGAAAGAAACTGACAGATTTTTGCATGATATAAAACGAGTAAAAATATCAAACGCGGCGCTGCTAATGCGCTCCAGGGAAGTTTCTCAACAAAGATAATCAACGGCTGGTCCTGAGAAACAGTGGAGAGCTGTGATTAGTCGGTTTGAACCTTGGTAATTACTGACCAATTATAAGAATCAGTGGTGGTCAGTGATTGATTAAGAAGAATAAAAATAAATGTGTTTCTCATATAAACGGCCAGGTCCATAAGTATTGGTACAGTGAGATAATGTTCATACTTGTGCCTCTGTACACCAGCACAATGAATTTAAACCAAAACAGTCAATATGTGACTGAAGTGTAGACGACTTTGATCATCCCTCCATTTACACAGACTCAAAAGTAATTGGACAGCTGACGAAAAAGCAGTCTGAATACCACTTGTGGCTGATTCTCAGTTATTTTTTATGACAAATGAACAAGATAAAAGGTCCGAGTTGATTTCAAGTGTTGAATTTGCACTGGTTAGCTGTTCATAGTAACTCTACATGCAGTCCAGAGAGGTGTTGATCCAAGTGAAGGAGACCTTTGCTGCATTTACATGTACATTTCTGGTGTCTGGCATACAGGAGTGTTCTGAAGTCGCCATCAATAAATACATCCCAGATCTTGGTCCACTATGTCATGCACAGAGAACACCGTCAGTCTAGAAACTCTAAGTGTAATATAATAAGAATAAGCATAATCTATAATAAGAATAATAAGTTTTTAAATGTAATATAGTAAGAAAAGCACACTAATTTAAATACTTTAGGAAAACATAGATGTTAAGACATGGCTTGAAGAATCAACTGTTCAGACATCTAGAGGGGGTTTACTCCACCACCTAGGAGCCAGAAGAGAAAAGCGTTAAGATGATAGGAGCAGTGAGTCAGTGCTAAAGGATCAGAGGAAGCGGGGTGCAGTGCGGGGAGCAGCGCGGTGTGCAACGCGGGAAGCAGCGCGGGGAGCAGCGTGGGGAGCAGCACGGGTTTTTAGGCTTTGTAAGTGAGCATTAGTGATTTAAATCTGATTTAGGAGCTGCAGAAAGCCAGTGATGGGACGAGAGTAATGACGAGGTGTAAGAGAGAATTTATTGGAGATTAACAGCGAGTCATGTGGCTCCATTCTGGATCAGAGACGCAGACCTGCCATGTGCACAGAATCCTTCTGATGTTGTAAAAGAGAATTTAATATCAGGGTTATGCGTGTGACATTTGGACTCACATGGGCAAACAGAAAGTCTCTGGATCCTAAAAACATCTCACACTGCATCAGCGTCATAGATGTGAAATTTGAGAGTACAGGTTTACTACAAACTCTGTGAATTCTAAATACAGCTTTAGAAAGCGTTACACTCATACCATAAAGGAGGGTCGAAGGAAATCAAAAAGTCTAGACTTGAAAATGTGTCATTTTTGTAATAAAAGATTTTGGATAAACTGGTATTATGGATGTGGCGTGTCTGAATCAGCGCTCTATTAACATGAATGAAACATAGGGTTAACCCTGAGAGTTAACAAAAGTAATGTGAGAGGAAACAGACTGGCTTGGGTCTGTAATAAATACAGAAGAGGAACTGGCACCGAGTGACACGAACACTGCTTTACTGCCGTGATTAAGGGAATTTTATTCACTGTTATTATCTCAGTAACAAACACTTAATAAAGCACAGAGATTCTAAACACACAGACACACGCACACACATCTCTGACACACACTTTAATCAGTCTGAAGGTTTTCCTCCTGTGGTGCGCAGAAGTTCACAGCACTGTGTTTAGTGACGGGGAATAGAAACAGGGTTAGGGTTAGGGTTAGGGTTAACCTACCCCTAACCCTTGTTCATCAGAGACTATCTGACCATTTTGATTCGCACACATTCACATTCAATACAAACTTAAATAATTCTTTTGATTGTGTAAAGCTGCTTTGTGACAATTGTTAAAAGCGCTATACAAATAAAGTTGAATTAAATTAAATTGAAACAGAGCTACCGAAAACATCAACATTTATCTCTAGAGGTTTAGCAGGACGCGTTCTTATCGGAAGTAAATAAGGTCTCGCTTTAACTAAATGTTTCTTCATTAATTCGTTTAATTCTGATGAATAGAGTGAAACAGGCAGCGCGTCACTGAGGACCCCTGGGGCGCTGTTTTATATCACAAGAGACTTTGAGAAGAAAAAGGACACAATGCCGTCCTGACACAGAACAGGGACGTAGAAAAAGACCCACCCTAGTGCTCAAAGCTAAGGAAACGCCGTTGCTAGGCAACTGCAAAGCATGGACCCCAACGATAAACAAGCCAAAAAACTAGGCTAATGTTTTATCATGCTAGGATGTATGGCATTGGTCTCTTAATCATCTTATTCTTAGATAATTGTCACCAATTCATCAGTGTCTCTGATAGGGGTATTAGTACAGTTAGCACAGTTAGCACAGTTAGCAGGCGTTGCAAATATAAAACGCTAAAAGAGCATGCAAATACATTAAGCACAGGTTAGTGTTTGATTTAATTTGTGTAAGTGATTAACTTAAGGGGTGATATATAGACTGGACAGGCCACGCCCACAATTGACAAACTCTAACATCAAAAGCAAGTGTAGCGTTAATTAGCACTGTAAATTTGATTTATCTTAATGAACATGATTCTGATTTAAAGTTTAACAAAGTTACAATCAAGGGGGGAAAAACTGTATTTTTACCTTTTAAACATTCTGCTCCATGACTGCTTCTTCTCTTCCTAAGAGTTTCTCTTAATTCTTCCCATAATCCTTCTGCATGTCAGTTAAATCAGGGGCGTGTCTGTTCAACAACAAAAACATCCTGAAATATAAATATACATTTGTAATAAACTCCTAAAGGTTCAGCTTTGTTTGATTTAAGCGTAGCATCAGCGTGCGAGCGTGAGAACATTTAGCCGAGGGTCAGCGGGAGTTAAAGCCTCAGCATTTACTTCCAAAACATGCAGAAACCTGTGCAGGCATCTGAGGGTCAAAAATGAGACAGTCCAGAGTCTCCCAGAATAGGAAGATCGAGAGATAGACGAAGGAAGATAAGGACTTGTGCTATAGTTACATCAGACACCATAAGGTGGTATCTCACTCAGCTTACACCTTTAACTTTTCTATTTCAACACAACACAGTTTATTTTTATTATTAATATTATTATTATTATAAATCCTGGCTACATTACATGTAATTTACTCTAAACTATAGAGAACATTAGTTTAGATATTTATAGTGTGAGAATATATACTGTATATATATTCTTTAGATTAAAGGAAAACAAATTCTGTAATTCTGAAAAACTTACCCAGAAAATAAATTAAGAATATTAACTAATAAATTACTATATACATTTTAATATTTATATTTTTTACATAATTAGTAAAAACTTAAATTACGGATATCCAATAATGTTTTTTTTTACATTATTTGACAATATTTTTTTATTATTTTATGTTCAATACTAATAATTCAATAATAACTAATGAAAACACATCGACTAATTCATATAATTTTTTGGTTATAAAATACATTTTATAACAATATTTTTTTACCATGTTACCCTCGTGACATTGGCTGTCTAACTGAGAAACAGTTTGTTTATGTGTTTTTGTGTGTTTGGGGGGGGGGGGTTTCCTCAGTTTTGGGACATGAGGGATATCAGCTGCTACTTCCTGTCAGGGACTTCCTGTCTGTGTTAATGGCGATGGTGTTGTGCAGGAGCTGGTTATTCCGCGCTATTGATCACATCATCAGCTTGAAAGTTTACCAGTTTGGAGCTGCCTGAATCATCCACTTAGCCCCGCCCCTTTGTCTTTAAAATGTATAATTGAGCCCTGCCCCTTAATTTATGTGAATCCTTTAACTTGGCCCCGAACATGACAGAGGTACTTGTGCTTCTGACAGAGCTTACTTTCACTTCACCTGCACATTACCTTTCTGAAATTTGACCTGTGAATGTTGAGCCACTGAGTTCAGTAGATGGTGGTGATGTACCAACCGCCCATAGACTCAAGGAGAAGAAGTGATACTCTAGTAAAACGTGAGTATTTGCTAATGATGCAAGTAAAGCATGATTCTAGTTTCTGATGACTCTGTAGTGTATTTTTAAGAAATCTGTAAATTTTAGACCATTTCATGTTCGCATATTTAAAAATAATTATATATATTTAAAGATTCTGAACCAGAAACATCAATTTACAGAATTTGGCAGACACCCTTATCCTTGCAGGAACCCCAAGGTTCCGGGCGATGAATAACGGAGTAATCTGGGCCCGGTTTCCCGAAAGGCTACTTATTGCTAAGCAGTTCTTAAGTTGTACCGTAATCTCTCTTAACGTTATGGCGCGACTCCCGAAATGTTCGTACTCTAAGTATATCTTAGGTAGGTCACACGTTCGTTAGGTTGGTCTGGACCAACCTTAACTCACTCTTAGCGTAGTTTCAGCTCAAGACGCTAGTCGCCGCCACTGAGCAGCAGTCTTTATAAATCAGCGGTGTATGGAAGCACACTATGGCACGTTATCAAAGTTGTATTAATGACGGAATATACTGTAGGCCTGTTTAAGAATTTTATTTTATTTGATAACAGAACTAATAGAGTGACTTTTAATTAGCCTATTTCATAACGTGACTAATGTATTCAAAATTGGCAATCACTTTTAATATTGAACAGGTAGCAAACAATTTGGGAGCGAAACAGCATGCTGTAGTGCTAAACCGAAGACGGTGCCGTCCGCGGGGCCGTGTGGTTCATTTAAATTGTTTTCTTTAGGCAAAACTTCAGCCCTTTTCATATTTTGCCTGAGGTCATTATTATAAAAAAAAGTTTCTATATTTACCAGTTCCTCGCTACAGCGGCATGGTGACAATTTGCGTGTTGTGCTGTAGCTACATCGTCCTGGCAAGGACGAGCGTTCCGGAGGCGGTGGAGTAGTGCACCCTTTAGGCTTAGTGCTACCGGGAGAGGAGGGTGCTGCAGGTTTCTGTGACAACTATGATTGTATACCCGGTTTATTTCACCGAAAATATTAGCAACAGTTTGGTGATTTAATTTATATATTCGTCTATTATGGCATGCTATTGATAAGGTAACCCATTTCGAAATAAACTTTATTGAAAGAATTATGTTTAATTCACATAGAAAGTGCTGTCTTTCTTAATGCTGTCATGCAAAAGGAGTGAAAAATCGATTTCTGAGCAATCGATGTCAGCTAATTCAGTACCTTCACTGTAGACAGTGCCTTGTAACGTCGGACGACTTAAGAAGACTTCTAAGGGACAGTTCGGGGAACACACTTGGAAAAGTAAACAACTTATGTGAGGTATATCTTAACAGTCTTTTTAGTACGAGAGTGTGTTATCAGGAAACCGGGCCCTGATTACTTCCCAAGAAGATCATAAGATCCTGGGAAGAACAGCAGTTTAGTTTTACTAAGATTAAGGCTATGCCCACACATAACTGGGTATTTTTAAAAACGGAGAGTTTTCTTTGTGTTTTTGACCTTTCATCCACATGCAAACACAGTTTTGATCGGATGGTGAAACTGGTAATGATGTTTGTCTGGGCTTTTGATTGGCCCCCTGTTGATTAAGGATGCTTCTAACAGCGCTTTTGCACGTTTGCATTTTTATGTGGACAAAGATATTTTTAACATGTAGGTTGTGTGAACAGAATTATAAAAAAAGAAAAAAAAATCTCCATTTTTAAAAATACCTGGCTATGTGTGGACATGGCCTAAGTTCTGCCAGACATGATGAAATATAGATAAAAGCCTAAGTGTCTTTAAGAAGGAAAGGAGAGAATGAGTTGGGTGTCATCTGCATAACAATCGTATGAAAAGCTGTGTAAGGATATGCCCTCACCAAAAGACTGGGTATAGAAGGAAAACAGAACAGGATCAAATACTGAGCCATGTGAGACACCAGTGTAGGGTTTGCGAGGAGCAGACTGTGTGGATCCACCCCATACAAACAACATTCTAGGTAGGAAGCAAACCATTGCCTTGCCTTGCCATGCCATGCCACAGATCCTAAGGCCTGCAGGGACAGACAAGAGAACCTTGTGGTTTACCATGTCGAACCCTGCTGAGAGGTCCGAGGTCAATCTAAAAGAATGGAGCTTTTTGGGGACTGACAGAAGGGCAGTCTTCGAGAAACGTACCGCTTTGAATCTACATTAGTTACAATCATTTGAAGTTGTTCTGTAAGAGATACAGAGAAATCTGATTGTATAAAGTGTGTTTGAGAACTTTAGAGAGTAAAAAGTGAAGTGATACTGGCCAATAGTTACTGATGTTTGCTGAATCCAGGAACGGTTTCTTGAGGATGGGGGTAACTCTTGCCTTCTTAAATGCAGCAGGAAAATGACGAGACGATATGAAAAGACTGATGATAGTTATATCAAATTAATCCTAACCAATTAATTTAGTTAATTGAATCAATTTAAAATGCATATCCATTTAAAAACTGCTCACCTGATGTTAAAGCCAAACATGTTTGTAATTAACAATCAGATCAATACAGTTTGTACTGATGATGCTGTCAAGATCTGACGGCCAATATGAACTTTCTCTCTCTCTCTCTCTCTGCCTGCTAAGATATTGGAAATCATTCATCAGACCGGTAATTCCATGGCGTGTTCATTTGTATTAAAAACAGGTGACTCTGGTTACTGAGAACTGAACACACCTCTGCACTTTATAACATAATGAAGTTTATCTGCGGCTCAAAGCTTCAGGCCAAGATCTTCCCCTGAAGACAGACAAAGTTCGAGAACAAACAAATCACTGTGACTCCTCCTAACATTCTAGCAAACCCATGCCGCAGTCTCTCAGTATTAATACTATTAACGTTTTTATGTTTATTGACATAATCAATCTATTTTAATCCTTCTTAGGTTGTCCCTCAGGAGAACCTGTCAAGTTCTGTGAGAACTGACCACAGAACCATTTTTATTCTTTAGGAACCCTTAACATACACAAAAAAACACACACACTATAAAAAAACCTTCTTTTTTGTCCTGAGAGTTGGAGGTTGTGTGCACACGTAACCAGGTGATTTATCTTCGAAAAAAGAAGTTCCTCACAGGTTCCTTGAATAATTAAAACCACTTTTAAATAAGGTTCTAGTTAATTGTGATATAGAAACACTGTTGTAGAGCCCGTTAATACTATTTGAAGAACTTTTAAGCGTTTTAGGCCTTTAAGTGTTTTACACTGTTTTCTAACAAAGAAATACTTCTGGAGATAAGGTGCTTAAAAACTTCAGACCATTTAAAGGTTCTCTGCCTATTCTTCTGAACCCTCCACAATTTCAAATCAGAAAGAGTTCCAAGAAGGACATTTCAATTTATGCGTTAATTAATCCTTAAAGATAACATAAAATTAAATGCATTTTAAAAAGAGAATAAAGAAGTTTAATGTAATATCACATTTTATTGACCTTTAATCTGACAGACAGATGGACTTCAGACTGGGAGAACCGCAGACTTGCCGTAAACACACACACACACAGACTTTACCCACTTTGCTTCCCATAATAAACTTTTTACAGCAGTGTGTTCTAATCCCGCTGCTGTACAGCGTAATGCGACTCCCTCAGGATTCGTACCCAAAACTGTCCACACTGAAATGTCTGACAATGTACAAAATAGAAACTGATTATGTCTAATTTTTCTGTTGCGCCGACTCTAACATACAGGTGCATTCTGCCAACTTACGCTGCCTTGTTAAATAAATGCTACCATAGAGTGAATTTAAAGATTTGTACTACCGAATCTATCAAAAAATGCTAAAAGCTAAAGGTTAACTATACTACAACAGTAAGTGGAGCATGTTTTGATACTTTATTAATTATATATATATATATATATATATATATATATATATATATATATATATATTTTTTTTTTTTTTTTTTTTTTTTTTTTTGGGGGGGTAGCTTTTTCCAACACTCAAATATAACCATCAAATAATGCTTCCAGTAAATAATCGACAAAATATTCCCAAGCTTGTCAGTGTTTGCATCCGTAGGAATTGTTAAGTAGCAAAATATGATGGGTAGCATTTTTGCCATCTCTGACAGAATGTCCTCATAGTAGCACAATTGTATAATTGCATAATTCTATGCCACTTTTTAAACTGTAGTGACATACTGGTGATCAACTAATCTAACTAATCAATTGTTAAATTAACCATGGAATCTAAAAATACATATAATTAAATAAAAAAATTATTATAAAACACAAACCCACAAGTCGCTTGGAGAAGTAGCATGGATTAAAGGGCGGGGAACTAAAACAGCAAAACATGATGTATTTTAGGTAGGATGAATTTGTAGAACACCACTTTCCAGAACGTTTGAAGGTTGTAAGCAGTTTGTTTGTGTATGTGGTTATAAACTAAACTAAACTAAACTAAACGACATAAAGGATGTTTTCTATATAAATTCCGTCACTGTATGCGGCCCCACATGGACACCGGACTCTCGTATTAATCCTTTGAACTTAATATTTGGTTGGAAATTTTCATTTGTAAATAATGAAGTATGAATAAAAGTATTTTATTCATACTTCATTATTTACAAATGAAAATTTGCAGGTATTTGATGAATAAAATCTTAATTGTTTAACAGTTTTGGCTTCTGTTTATTGGGACGTGAACCAAAGAATTCATCATGTAAACAATCAACGTCCCATTAATTAACTAATAGAAAATGAATGAAAAGATTAACCAGGCTTAATTAACACACACCTCAATCAATGAGACAAAAGCGTTCTTCAGATTATTATTATTATTGGATTATTGGATTATTATAAGATCGGGCGGTGTGTAAAAACCTGAAACCTTCTGATTGTTTAAAAAACATCAGCGAGAGCTTGAGCAGCACAACACCTGAGAGCAGGAGCGGAGACAGGTGACAGCTCTGTTTCTCACACACTCATAGGGAGAAGATATCAAGAGGTTGTTCGTTTACCCGCCCACACACACACACACACACCATTTATTCATTAAGCACAACCAGTTCAGTAGCAAGTACGTACTTCTTTCCATAAACACACTCTTTCTCTGTCTAAACCAAAAACACACACTTTACCTTCATGCACCACACACACACACACACACACACACACTTTAACATTCAAGCTTCTTCAAGTATGCACACACTATTTTCGGATACACTGAAGTGACAAGTATACACTTTGTCACCTGTTGATACAGACATTCACATAGGACCACACACACACACACACACACACACACACAATGTGTAACAATAATATGTAACACGTATGAGAGAGAGATGTAAATAAAGACAAAAAGTTTGTAGAAGTGTGTGTGTGTGTGTGTGTGTGTGTGTTGCACAGATATTTATAAAAGTCTGACCTGCGCGTACAAGAGTCTTCCTCATTCTACCGTTTACGTAATCCAGATCAAACACACACTGTGACACACGCAAATTTTCAAACAGACGAGCGAGCTAAACACACACACACACACACACTCCTACACTCGGAGACAGGCTGAACTGAACACTGTGATCTCATACACCGAGAGGGAGCTCGCGAGAGGGGGCTCGTGAGAGGGTGCTCGCTGCAGAGCCAAGTGGGAGGAGCTGGAACTCTGGAGCTGGAGAGAGCACCACTTGGTACAAGCCGAGTGACTCTGCCGGGGGGGGCGGGGCTTTCTGCTCACCTGTCAATCATTCACACTCCACCAATCAGATGATCATCCGACCATCAGCCCGCCCCCTGTCTCACTGAGCAGGGAGAGAGAGAGAGAGAGACAAGGAGAGAGAGAGAGAGGGGGGGGGGAGAGAGACAGGGAGAGAGAGAGACAGGGAGAGAGAGACTACAATTAACATCACTATTGTTTAGTTATTGTTGTTCTTTCATATTTAATGTGTTAATAATATATAAATTTAGACCTATGTTGTTTATAATGTAATTTATTAATGTATTAATGTAATCTTTCTGTTAACATTCCGGCCAGTAAACCCCTTTTGAATTTGCGTAATTCTTTGTATTCTACACTATACATTTATAAACTTCCAAAGTGGGTCTTGCAGATAGCTAGATATGTTTTCTGTATACATGCCTATTTATCTATCTATCAATTTATCTATTGATTCATTTTTATTCAATTAAATTTTATTTTAACAATGGTCATTGTTGCAAAGCAATGTTATTTGATGTTTGCAACAAAAACGTACACAGTCAAACTAGACCTCATTCCCAACAGTTCCACTGGATGAGTGTAAGATGGTCATGTATTCTTAAACACATCTCAGCATTTAACTTTTAATCATGGTGGTGTTGTTTTAAGTGATGCATGAACAAAAATCTTCTAATACTACTGCTACTACTAATAATATTAATAATACAATAGTAATTATTGGTAATCATAATAAATCTTCTTATGTGTTATCACATAGGCTTATTTAAAAGTTCAGCCAATAAAAAATTCAGGTAATGTCTAACAGAAAAGAAATAAAATGAAATAAATTGCCATTTTTAGTGAAGACATTTTGTGAAGTTCAGTTTCAGTGCTCATCTATCTATTTAGACCGACCAGCCATAATATTATGACCACTGCAAAGTGAAGTAAATAAAACTGATTATCTGGTTACAGAGGGAGGAATACATTAGGCAGCAAGTGAAGAGTCAGTTCTTAAAGATGATGTGCTGGGAACATCCCATAGCAGCTCTTGTGCGATGTCCCCAGTGTGCAGTGGTCAGGACGTACCAAAAGTTCTCTTGTGAACCAGTAACTTGGTCATGGGTGGCCAAGGCATTTGGTGGGAAGTGAAGGCAAGTCTATCTTGTCTTATTATACTGAAAAGCTACTGTAGCATGAACTGCTAAAAAACTGAATGCTAGTTCTGATAGAAAGGAGTCAGAACACACAGTGCACCACAGTTTGTTGTTTATGATACTGTGCAGACGAGTCAAGGTGCTCATGCTCCAAGGGTACATCCACCAAAAGCACCTACTGTTGGCATGTGAACAGGACCACGGGTCAATGATGGAGCACATTTTCAAACAACCTACATACAAAAGTTCAAGGTGTTGACATAACCTTCAAATTCCCAAGATATCATTATAGTCAAGTGTCTGTGGGATGTGCTGGAAAAACAAGTCTAATCCAAGGAGGCCCATCCTTACAAGGATCTTTCCTTATGTTCTGGTGCCAGATACAACTCACACCTTCAGAGGTCTGGTGGTGTCTAGGCCTGGACGAGTCGAGGCTGTCTGGTTTGACTGCACAAAGCGAACTACACAACATTAAACAGATGTCCATCTATGTCAAGAACTTATTGATGGTTTGTGGCATAAAAGCGCCTCTGTCTCCCTCTAGTGGCCAACATTTATGAATGCAGTATGTTAGTATGTTATAGGAAAACCGATATGCTACTGCCTAGCCAAAAAAAAAAAAAGTCTAATTATTGGCTGCATCTGGGAAGAAAACAATAAGAGAGATATGAAATAATTAGAACTGGGATAAGAAACCTTTAACAAATTATCAAAACCAGGGTATAAGTGCTGACCCGGCAACTTTTTTGGAAGAAATGTGATCAGAAATAAAATCATGAATGGAGATCACTTAAACACTTGGTGAAGTTGTTTGATTAAAAAATGTCTAGTATAAATTAGATCTATGTTTAATAGTAAAAGTAATAGCATTTTCCATACTCTTTTCATACACATTTATTCCGTACAAGCCTCTGGAGACAGTGTTATGGTCTGGGGTTGATCAGTTACTCAGGTCTAGACTCAGTAACGTTATGGGGCAATAAAATAAAGTCAGCTGACCACCTGAATGTACTGAATCACCAGAGGATCACATCTATGGAGGGTTTCTTCCCTGATGGCACGGAGCATATTCCAGGATTATCCAGAGTGAAAGAAAATAAAAAATTACAGTAAATTATTCACCAGACGACAACAGCAATGTGGTACAAACAATGAGACAAAATAGAGGTTTTTTTTCTGCATGGAACTTTTCATACTTACACAGTACAGTTTTCAAAAAAAAGAGAAAGAAAAGGGAGCGGAGATAAAATAATAATATGATGTGACAATGCACAGTGACTGTAAGAAGGAAATGTATTAGCATGTCTGTCTGTCTTTCTGTAGATCAATATGTCTGACAGACAGACAGACAGACATATCTATCTATAAGGCTGTCTGTGTGTTCGTCTATATACAGACAGAATTATAGATATATACTGTATATATAAGGCCAAGCAGACAAACAGGTGGGCTAATACATTTTAAGACATTTTAAGATATGTCTGCCTGTCTATATTCTCTCTCTCTCTCTTTGTCTGTGCATTTTCCTTTTTTTTCCTGCCTGTCTGTATTTATACCCGTCTTTATCCATACAGTTATCTGTTTTTCTTTGTATCTGTCGTCACATGACTTATGCTGAGGTACAGACGCGTCTCCACATTTAGACCAATGATACTTAAACACTGTTTTTAATCAAAGTTAGAAGGATCAATTTAATAAAAAAAAAAAAAAAAAAATCATTATTAATTGTAGAGAGCTGGTTTCGGGAACGCGCGCGCCGGTGTGTCGGGGTCGCGCCCGCGCGCTGCATCACCTTGTCCGGCTCGCGCTGCTCTCCTCAGTCAGTTTCCCGCGCTTCAGCCTGACAGGAATCTCAGCGCGGCGGACACACCAACACACACAGGGGATAAAATATACAGAAACACAAAGAAATCAGGAGAAATGGAAAAACGGGAACCTCTCTTCAACATTTATGTTTGACTGAAGACATGTGAGTTCGTTTTGTCCGTTTTGGACGCCTTGTTTTGTGTTGTTTTGTAGAAATGTAGTGATGTTCTGACAGGATTCTCACCTCAATGTAATGTAGAATATTACTGTGTTATGGAAATAAACACTGATATTTTTTCCTGACATGTCTGGAAATTCTGGAAATTCACATATGTAAGCTTTTTTGTTGGAATCTATAAATCAGTCACTGGATAATGATGACTTTATTAGTCAGGTTATAAATGTCTCCCAGTGTCTGTCGGCTTCGGGGCGACATGCTGAGGGAAAAGCTAACAACTTCTAAGAAAATTAAATTAACTCATCAGTGACGTTTCATCATGGACCTGGTCTGGGCGAACGTTTCGAACTGTTCGTCTAACTGCACGTGGGATGCTAACGGTAATGCTAACCTTTATACTTCGGCACCACCTGTTGCCATTTTCCCCATCCCGGTCCTCATAGGTGTAACGGTCACCTGCGTGCTCTTCTTCCTCGCAGGGGTGGTAGGAAATTTGACCACCATCATGGTGGTGCTCAAGTACAAAGAGATGCGCACTACGACCAACCTCTACCTGTCGAGCATGGCGTTCTCGGACCTGCTGATTTTCCTGTGCCTGCCGTTAGACCTGTACCGGATGTGGCGGTACCGACCGTGGACGTTGGGAAACGCACTGTGCAAACTTTTCCAGTTTGTCAGCGAATGTTGCACCTACTCCACCATCTTGAACATGACTGCACTGAGCGCAGAGCGATACTTCGCCATCTGCTTCCCCCTCAGGGCCAAAGTGGCGGTGACAAAGCGGCGTGTACGTGGGCTTATCCTAGCACTTTGGACTGTGGCCCTGTGCAGCGCCGGACCCGTGTTTGTGCTGGTGGGTGTTGAGCATGAGAATGGCACCGACTGGCGCGAGACAAGCGAGTGCAAGGCCACAAAGTACGGCGCACGGACGGGCCTGCTGAGCGCCATGGTATGGGTCTCGAGCGGGTTCTTCCTGCTGCCCGTCTTCTGCCTGACTGTGCTGTATGGCCTGATCGGACGCAAACTCTGGAGGAGGAAGAGGAGAAGAAGGGAGAGGATGAAAAGCAGGGACAGCAGCAACAAGCAGACCATCAAGATGCTCGGTAAGTGTGTGGACAAAGAGTGTCTTGATTAGTGTGAGAACATAACTAGCGAGTAATAAATCAGCACCTGAGCCTTCAGTTAATACCTACCTGCTTTATCCAATTACAAAGGGATCATCTCAAACCAATCTAATGCCTCATGTGGTCAATAGTTTCTCCAGTTCCCCACTGACGACATTAGTTTCTCTTTGACACAAAAATATTATCGATTTATTGTGTCCTGTCATATACATTGGAACCTCGCATTACGAGTAACGCAGTTTATGAGTGTTCCGCAAGACGAGCAAAGATTTGTAATAAATTTTTACTTGAAAAACGAGCATTGTCTTGGTTTATGAAAACTGAGTATCATGTATCATGCAAGCGCTTCTTGTTTTGACGCAGAGCATCACGTGATCACAACTGAGCCAACCTTTTTTCTCTCTCTTGTGCTGCGGAATTGCTCGTCTTTTACTGGTATAATCAGTGTGTGTAACATATTTTATTTTGTGGTTGTAAGCATGTTTGTACAGCGCGTGTAAGTGTGCGGGCGTATAAAGCAAAAGCAAGTCTCATTAGAGGGTAAAGATCTATTTTTTTCTTCCTCTCTGTATCAGCCTGTCGTGTTTCATTTTATTCTTTTTAAAGGTAAAGTGCAGGTTCATTTTTTTTTTCACTTTTCAACAGTAATTCCATTAGTATGTGCTCACATGAGTGTGACTAGCGATGTTCCTTGCTAATTTTCCGATTAAACGGTCCCTGTTAATGTGTGTGTGTGTGCACGCACATTACACACACACACAGCGCCTGCATGCATTAATGGAAACACTTATTTGTCAGGATTTATTTTTACTTTTTTAAAGGTAAAGTGCAGGTTTTATTTTTACTTTATGTTTTGTATTAATTATTTTTATGTATTTATTTTTTGGGGCTGTAGAACGTATAATTTGAGTTTCCATTATTTCTTATGAGAAAATTTAATTTGGTTTACAAGTGTTTAGGAATACGAGCCCACTTTCGGAATGAATTATGCTCGTAATCCGAGGTTCCACTGTACGAGCTTGTCCTAAATGTGTATAGAGAAACAATAAAGCTGGGAAGGAAGTAACAGCTATCTTTGGTGGCCTTGGTGAGTGTATACAGCTTGTACAGTTAGCTTGCTTTAATGAAACAAGCTAGCACGTAAACAAAACTGAACAGGCCACGTCCACATGCAACAACCTACGCCAACAACAACTACAAATGATTTATGTTGGTGAGAACACAAGGTCAGTTTATCAGCTCCACCTACAACTAAAGATATGTGATTTAATCGATCAATATTTTATTTTTAAGTTTTAGAATAAGAAACAATTTATGCTTTTAAAATTACTTAAGTAAACCTGCAAAATTTTAATTGTTTAGCTTTTCATACCACAGTGTTCCCATCATCTACTGGACTGGAGTGCGGAGCAGAAGCTTGGCAGAAAAGCAAAGTTATCATGTTGTATAAGACATGGTCCTTAAACAATCAACACAAAAAAAAGTTACTCAGAATTTAAGTGTTTATTAGCGACCACACTTAGAGAGCTTTTAATACCTACTTTAAAAACTGTAAGAAAAATAGCTGCTTGAAAAGAATTACTGTTGAATCAAATTGATTATAAAATTGTATTGCCCAAAAATCAAATCAAATCGATAGTCTACATGCGTATGATTCACAGCTCTGCCAACCAAACAGGTCATTTTATAATTTTATTCGGACCGTATTACAAGTGTTGGCACCCTTTTACCCCCACTGTGTGCTGACATTTTCCCACATCACAAACATAATTCATTTTCTTTTTCTTTTTTTTATTGGAATCTTGTTTTTCTTTACACCTCTACTGACTTTGTTATTCAGCAAGCAATTGTTCGGCAAGTGAAACCTGATAACATGATAAAGTAGCGAGCGACGGTGAGTGAACTGCTGCAAATACACCCCGCTTAACTGTAATGTAGGATGACACATGAAGGGTGTGCCGAACAAGGTTTATATACTTACAAAAACTTTATATATAAATCATGGGTGACCATCATGTCAGCAACTGATAAAGTAAAAATCTAACAGTCCCAACAGTCAGGTCTGCATTGCAGGCAGGTGTAATGCTAATGCTTTTCCTCTTCTCCTCCACCGCTTAGCCGTGATGGTGTTTGCCTTCGTACTCTGCTGGCTCCCGTTCCACGTGGGCCGCTACCTGTTCTCAGCTTCTCCAGAGGCGTTCGCGTCCCCCTTATGGTCTCTGGTGTCTCAGTACTGCAGCCTCGTCTCCTTCGTCCTTTTCTACCTCAGCGCTGCAATCAACCCCATCCTCTACAACGCCATGTCTAAGAAGTACAGGAACGCCACGCTGCGTCTCTTCAGCCACAGCTCACCAAGCTTCACAGAGTCCAGCATCAGCTGCTGACACCAAACACACTGCTGGGGTAAACCTGTAACATGCTGGGGATGATGGATCATCATGCTGTTAGGGCCGTGTTCCCATCTCACAGCCTAAGGTTCAATCCTGAGCTCAGGTTACGCTCTGTGTGGAGTTTTGCATGTTTTCCACTTGGGTTTCTCTGGGGAGTTCCTTCTAGTATATGGACCTAGATATTAGTGTGTGTGTGTGTGGTTCCCTGAGATAACCTATCATCCCATTTCAGATGTATTTCCGCCTCACACTTCGTTTTCCTGGAATAGGCTCCAGATTTGCTAAAAACCTGACCAGGACAAAGTGCTTTACTAAAAATGTACGAATAAATTATATGTTCTCCACACACTACAGAGTTATCATAGATCCTTTAAATTAACACCATACATGCTAAGTGGGGGTGGGGTATGGAGGGGGTATATGGATGGGAACTCAGCTTTTCTTAGATACAAACATGGGGGCGTCTCCAAGGCTGAAAGTTGGGAACCACTGAGTTAAGTGACAAGATGAAACAATTTGTTTTAAAAGCGTTAAATGTATAACTATACATGGATAAAAGTATGGCATGCTCCTTTATAACTCCCCTATAATCTGGCTGTGGTGTGAGAGGAATAAAACACCCGGCAGTGTAAATCATCAACTTCACACCATCATTGATGCTATTTGTTTAAAGGCTGAACGGAAATCTTGTCGCTTTATATCGTTATACATACATATTTTTTTTAACATTAGTATTTTTCCTACATTGCTCATTCTCCATCTTAATTACTAAAAGTACAAAACGTTTCTCTTCCTTCATCTCCATTCTTTCTTTTCATATCCTTCTTTTTAATATTTTGTTTCTTTTGTTTGCTTTGTAAGTTCTTTTATTTAAAGAATGCTGCATACTGTCACACCAAGACGTCATTTCACCACAATACACAAATACACACATTCACACACACACACACACACACACACAAACACATACACACTTATTTTGTACATATGGACGGAGAAATGTAGCGTTGCCTTAAATTAAAAACAAGTCCTGGGGACAGAGTAACTGTAGAATCCGGCGTCGCTTCACACCTTAAAAAAGGGAAATGTTGAAGTGGCGCACTTTATTTAACAACAAACTTCAGAACTATGCGTTTTGTTTTGTTTTTTTTACATTTCTCTATAAAAACAAACTGTATGTATCCTATGCTTATTTTTTAATAAATATGTTTTAAAATATTCCTTTTTTAAAATCGGATAAAATAACATTTTCCTTTAAAAAATTGCTGTTGAAAGAACACCAAACATGTCATCATAAAACTTGGGCCACTTTCGGGAAAAATAAACCATGCCCGGTCTCTACACTTTATAATTATAATAATGAAGATGCTCGTAGCACCAGTACTGACCTCGAGTTTTTTCTTAGTCTTTATTTAGTGTAGAATTGGCTGCACTGGCTAAAACTGAGTGAAAAAAAAAAATATGTTTGTAAACTCCCAAATTTTTCTTCACGTAATTTAAATGTGAAGTGTACTTAGACCTGATCATCATCGTTTCAGGTTAAACTTTATATTTTTCATTATTTTGTCATTATAATTGACATTTAGAGCAGATTTAATTATTTTAAAATATTTATATTGTATGAATTTTTCTACATTTTCTTTTCATCAATGTTCAAAATTTAAATTCAAATTTTATTTGTCACATACACAGTCATACACAGTACAAAATGTAGTGAAATGCTTATACGACCACCAGTGACCTTAAAAAGAGAATCAAAGCCTAATAAGAAATAAATATGAATAAAAGAAATACGATAGAAAGATTAAATAAAAATAAAATTTAACTAGGAAAAATAGAAATATGCTGTACGAAAATAGAAATATACTGTACAAATAGAAATGTACTGTACGAGAACATTTAAGAAATTGTGAAATTTTGATATTTTTGAAAAGAATTTGAAAGAAAGATGGTGTGCAAATATGCATAGAAAAAAAAGTGACTTTGTGCAATGGTTATTAAAGTGTCTTTGAATGTTTTTTGTTTAATTATTTCCTTTTTATTTCTTGAACACTTTGCACATTGCCAACAAAAAATGTTTTATGCATCATAAAACTTTGTAAACTATGTTAAAGTCACCTTTATGGTAAATGTAAATGTGTACCATGTATAAAAAAAAGAAATTTAGCAAATTCTTGTGTATAATATATATCATGTACTACTGTATTTATATACTGTAAATATAAATAAAATCTGTAAATATGTACACAGTAATAAAAATGTGTGAACTGTCAGGTTCAGTCCTGGTGCATAAATGAGTAGTGATCCACGGTCCACTGAGACCCCATTGCACAACCCACAGCACTAAAGGACCTGACAACATCCTGGCACCAGACACCACAGAAGTCTCTACCCCACCCCACCCCCAATCTAGCCAATCAGAATGCAGAGATTGGAATGAGTTTTGGAAACAACCCACATTTCTGACCAAAGAGATAAGCTCATTTTCAGCAGTGTGTTTAGGGATATAAACGGTAAAACATAACTAAGAGCTGAAGAAGGCTAGGTTAGAAGTTAACAGCCACTTACCGCTAACCTTCCCAGACAGATAGGATAGGACAGACATGTAACTCCACATGAGTCGTGTGTTAAATTTAAATCAGCTTAATAGGTTAAAATTGAGGGCGTTTTAGGAATTTGTTTTAGTGACAATAGCTTCCAAAGATGACAACACACAACAGGAAACCAAAATAACGAAACAAAAAAAAATAGTTAATGACAAATGGAGTAGGATGTGGGGTTTTATCACATAAGTCAAATAAATATCAGTGGAATTGCGTGGTGTGACTTCACAAGACAGACAGCTGCTCAACCTCACGTCTATATGCAAAAAATCTCTTATAACCTTTAGCAACAATAGCCTTACAGTGTGGCTAAATTTAACAAACAAGATTAACAAACCTAAAGTGTTAAACCTAACCTAACTTTAACAATAGTTGCACTCACAGTTTCAGAATTAAGTTGAGTCTTGTACTGTCAGAGCAGCTTTGAACTGATGCAGATCCAGAAAACTGCTCCATTGTGAAATCTTTAACAAAGACAAGAATAACTACCATAAATAAATAATAACAAGTATTTTTTTGCTATCTCAGAAGCTGAGAGTAAAGTGAGAGTTTGGTGATCATTTTCACAGCCGATAGAGCATGCTGTGCTTATTGATGTGCTGTACAGTAGCTGTCTAACGCTCCAATAACAACACTGGGCAGTTGTAGGCAAAGAAAATGCAGCTTCCTGGCCGGAGTCGAGCCCTGAGCTAAAGGTGGGGGGTTAACAAATTACAAACTTCTTTTCTGCGCACCTAACGAAAATGTCAGGACCAGTGGACCATTGCAGACAGCATGTTTAATCAGCAGCATTACTGTGAGGTGTATAGATAGAATAGACTGTAACCTTGTGATGTCTGCCTTCGACTGGATCAACCCATTTTTTGGTTATTTATGGACCGTAAACTTTTTATCCCTCTGGGGTTCAGGTGTCAATGTAAGATGAACACTCTCAGCCTTAATAGTTCTCAGAGGTGAGCTGAGGTGAGTCAGAATTGACAAAGTGTTTCATCTTTATCTCTCAGGGTTCTGTATCATTATGTGAAGAATTCAGCCATGATACGGAGACATAAAAAGCTCAAGGGGTGGATGGAACGTGCTTCAGGATTATCTGGACTTTCTTTCGAAAAAATAGAAAAATTGGCCCAAAAAGCATCAATCTTTCAAACTCGTATTTCCCTGGTTGGATTATATATCAGGCTCAGAGGTCAAAGGTCGTATCTCTTGCTAAGCACTTTGCATTATAGAGTGCTGGATTTATTTAATCCTATCAGTATAAGTTAAGGAGTGGGGTTACACATGAGCTCAGTGTGTAATACCAACTTTTGTGATATTATAAAAAGAAAAGTTTTTACTGCACTCTGTGTGTGCGTGTGTGTGTGTTCTGCATATATACCCAAGCAAGGGGGAAAAAAGCATATATCTGCATGTATTCCTAATCAAAGAAAAACCTAGTTTAGTAATTTAACCACAAAATATTTATCTCGAATTGTGGACCTATACGGATAATGTTTAATCTGCAATATTATATATGTAGTGAACAATATAGTGCAAAATATATCATTCTATCCAATAAAGGGACTGATGACTTAAAACTGTGTGCTGGGCCCCCAAGGCCTCAGTACGACCCTACAAAGCAGACGCATCCCACTAAATCCCACTAGGACGGGAGTGCATGGACAAGCTGTCCAATTACGTGAGTGATGTTTCCTATGGGAGCATTGAGTCTTGTGGGAAACAGAACACACATGTATGGGAGTATTGTGTTGGTGTGAACAGGATGTTGAAGAAGTGTCATGTAAACGTATATGAGCAAGCTTCTTAGAAGAGACGAGCTGACATCTGCAGAAAAAGCGCTCGGCTATATTCTGAAAATAACATTCTTTTCTATTAAAGCATGCGTGTATTAAAGCATGTCTATTCACCACATGGTTTAATTATCGTAGAAACGTTTCTCCCGGATCTCATTAATAAGTAAATATCATCAGAGTGACGTTTTATCACTTATAGCGTGGGAGCGGCAGTGGGCCATCGAGAACCGTACTGTGATCAAAAGGATACGTGACTTTCAGGTCTATTTTCGATATAAGAGAACAGGAAGTTCTTTCTATATTGTTTTTTTTATTTAACATTTAAAACGAGGTGGATCTGGAAGTTTTGTGTAAAATGCTATAAAGGTTTATTTAGAAATAGCTCAGTATTCAGTTTGACTCTGCTAAATCCAGAGTGCCGCAGGTATTCTGTTAGTTACGCTGTAATAAATTTCGTCTTCGTGAAGATATTCAAAGTCCTTTTTATTTTTTCTTACATTATACACTTACTTTTATAGTGCGCTCAAGGCAACTAAAATATTAAGCAGTGATAAGAGCAGCTCTAAAGAGTCTAAAGGGAAAGTTCTCGATTAATTTCTAGTATTTGCTTTTAAATAATTCATGCATGTAAACCACTGAATGAAAAGTAGTCAAGTTCTACTGTACTGTGAGGCAGCAGTATAAATCTACTGAAGAAATAAACTCGCCCTGAGTGAATCTCTCCTTTTCAGGGGGAGGAAGAGTGAGAGTGATGATTTACAGACACTGACAATCTTTCTAGATAGCAGTGAAGTGCGACGCAGAATAGACAATAAAACTGCAAGCTAAACATCAATCAAGTATCGATTATAAGAGTCACGCTCAGGGCGTTATGATGGAGGTTCATGTGCTTTTTCTTACAGATCGATGTTCACTCACACTTTGTCAGGGAGATTTTTATAAAACATAATTTTACTTTTTAAATGTTACCAAACATTCACAATCAATGACAGATTGATCGTTAAAGGCAACAGAGTCTGACAGAGTTAATGCCGAAAAATCCATCATCATCATGATTACCGTCAGCACCATCATGTGAGCAGACCAAGCACACCTAAGAAAGCAAAGAAGGATGGACAAGGATGGATGGGATCTAACTTACAAACAAGGTTGGTTCAGATGAGGGGTATAAAACAAACACCCCACAAAAAATCAATAATTGTTTTAATCTGGCCAGCCAAACGAATTTAGAACGCGTGATCTAAATTAAAGTTGTCTTGCGCAGGGTAATTGAATAAAGGCACATAAATTCAGGGCCATAAACCAAGCTATTCAGAAATTCCTCATTAGCAAGTTAAACTATTTCTCCCCCTAAGCAGGTTATTGAGACTGTCACAATAATATTGATGAATACTCATGAAAACTTACACCTTTATATTTTTAATATGTAAATACAGTAAAACCTCATAACTCGGTTTGCGAGTGTTCCGCAAGACGAGTAAAGATTTTTTATAAATTTTGACTTGGAAAACAAACAAGTCTTGGTTTACAAGTACCGAGTATCATGTATCACGCATGTGCTTCTGGTTTTGACACCGAGCATCACGTGATCACAACTCAGCCAACGGTTTTTCTTTCTCTTGCGCTGCGGAATTGTGGGTTAACGGTTCCCCCTGCTGGGTATTAGTGCTCATCTCTCTCACTGGTATAAAACAGTGCCACTCAATTGAGTGTCATTAGAGAGATTTCTTGTTTATGTTCCGATGAAACAGTCTCTCCGTTGTGTGTGCCCGTGTGCGTGTGTGTGAAAGGGTTACTGTGTAAGACGAGAAGGGGGAGAGGGGGAGGGGCTCCTTACTTTAGATCCACACACACACACACACATACACAGAGCATGCGCGCACAAACGGAAACACTTATCTATCAGGATTTATTTTTACTTTTGTTTAAAGGTAAAGTGCAGGTTCATTTGTTTTATTTTTTACTTTATATTTAGTGTTAATTATTTTTATGTATTTATTTTTTGGGGGCTCTGGAACGAATAATCTGAGTTTTAAAAATTGGATTTGGTTTATGAGTGTTCAGAAGAACGAATTATGCTCGAAATGCTTGCAAGGTTCCACAGTAATTCTGTATAATTCGAACTTTATTGCTCTTCCCCGACTTCAATGATATGTAACGTTTGGTCTAAAGCACTGGTTCCTAGAGCTTTTTTCCATATTTCCCCTTTCTTGTATCCAAGAAAAACTGACCTGTCCACCCCGTCCACCCCAAAGTCCACCCCAGCCCAGCCGCTTATACACAAACCAAAAAAAAAAAACTTGAATAATTTCAATCATTTTTTAACAAAAATTAAACTATTTGGTTTGTCCTGGTTATTGCCTAGTTATTTTTATATGAGGATGCAGGTATGAGGGTTTCCTTTTGCTTGGCTCCTCGCTGTCACTACCTATCTTCCCACCACAAATGATCCATTCATTTATTTTTCTGTAAGTGTAATTGTAATTGGGGCAGCACGATGGTTAGCACTGTCGCCTTGCACCTCCAGGGTCTGAGCCAGGCTCGATCCCCAATTCTGTGTGCATGGAGTTTGCATGTTCGCCACATGCTTGGTGCCCTAAGTCTCCTGGGATAGGCTCCAGGCCCCCTGAATACAGGATAAAGTGGTATAGAAGATGAGTGAGTGGGTAATTATAATTGCGCAATCATAATCTTATTTAAGATGTACAAATCTAATCTGACAACTTCATCCAACTTCACTCGCATCCCATGTGACCTTTGATGCCCCTTTTGAGTAGGGCACGGACCCTGGGTTGGGAATCATGGGTCTAGGTTCTTTTCATTATATTCCAGTTAAATCATTTTCAATAGAAGGAGTGTGAATACTTATGCATTATCCACAGCCCCTTTGACTATTTTTATTTATTTAATGTAATAAATTTCCCTTTATGTCCAGCCTCCAAGCAACATCCACACTAGCGAACAAGGTTATTAGGAACCTACGCGTTTGCTCCCGGTCTGTCCCAGAAGATAACTAAACATATTTATTAAATAAACTCGCGGAGGTGCAGAGGACACGGGCAATAAGGAAAAAATAAATAAGAAAAAATTAGATGTTCTCTTTAAGCTACAGGATTTATCTTGCCTGTGCTTTAATCCTAGTCAAGTGTGTGTGTGGGTGTGTGTGTAATGGAAAAGTAGTCGGTTGTGAATCAGGTCTGTCAGTGAACCTACAGAGTAAGACAGCGGCAATTTTTAAAGTCCAATAAAACTTCAGCAGGACCGTAGTTTAAAATCTACGGTCGGAAGTTTAAAATCATCAACTTTTTTTTTTAAAGTAATGTCATTGTTCTTTACTTGGGCCAGTTAAGATGTTTTGTTTTATCTAGTGCAACAGTAAGAGACCTTGGTGTGATTATAGATATTACCAGGATAGCATTCTTTTAACTCAGAAATATTGCCAGGTTAAGAAATATATTGTTGGTAAACAAAAAACTAGTTCATGCTTTTATCACCTCTAGGTTGGACTATTGTAACACCTTCCTGTCTGGTTGTTCAGCTAGATGCATAAATAAGCTTCAGCTAGTCCAGAATGCAGCAGCGAGAGTCCTCACTAGAACCAGAAGATATGAGCACATCACCCCTATCTTATCTTCACTGCATTGGCTCCCTGTGAAATTTCGCATTGATTTTAAAATACTACTCTTGACATATAAAGCATTAAATGGTCTCGCGCCGCAGTATCTGAGCGAACTGCTAGTGTCTTACTATCCGCCACGCCTACTTCGACCAAAGGATGCAGGCTGCTTGTCAGTACCGCGTATTATGAAAACTACAGCAGGGGGCGGAGCTTTTTCTTACAAAGCCCCAAAGTTATGGAATAGTCTTCCAAATAGTGTTCGGGACTCAGACACAGTCTCAGTGTTTAAGTCCAGGCTAAAAACCTATTTATTTAGCCAAGCATTTTTATAAATAGATTAGCCTTAGGTAAAGGAGCAGATCTGGGGGACTCATGGACGTAGAGTATTATGGTGAACTGGTGTGTTTAGATGCTGTCCTCCCCAAGTTTTACAGAAATAAAACTGAGGCGATTTAATAGAATGTTTATTGTTTTTTATTATCAATGACAAAGTTTTGCTTTATGATTTATGATTGTAAATTAGTAGTTAATGACTTTTCCTTGGCATGTTAGTGCAAGTTAGTGCATGTAGTCTTCATTAATTTATTAATTAAAACATACAGCTAAATCACTCTGCAGAGATTAAATGCAAATTTAGTGTTTGTGTGTTACATGGGGCGGCTCCTCTGCTTCTGGATCCCACATAGGTGCAGACAGAACAGATGGCTGAATGTATTCTATTAATATTCACGACGAGGCCTGAGCTACGTTTATGAAGCGAGGAAGGTTATCTGCTCCACTGGAACCTCAAGATATTGAGACAGAAAAAAGTTACGAGTGGAGCTCAGATTACATAAAACAGCACAAGACAAATAGCCAAGGTCATTCATTTGTGTGTGTGTGTGTGTGTGTGTGTGTGTGTGTGTGTTTGAGAGAGATAGGCTTGTGCCAAATAGCATCTGCATTAAATATGCGACACTTAAATAATGGATTTTGATTTCGTTCCCACATTAAATTGGCACACAAGGAGCGTGCGGCACCGACTCTCACAGCTTCTCGTCATTCTTCTATCTAATGGGTATGTGTGAAATTTCAGTGGTTGAGTTTTTAAATGTGTCCTTATTGTGCAGCTGTACCTGACTGTGTGTTTCACTCTGCAGAGGCTAACATCATCAAGACGAACAACAGTAAGGGAAGAGACAATGAGCTGCAGGCTACAGGCGCTGACAGGAAGTCTAATTACACCCAGATAAAGTAAAAAAAAAAGAAGAAATTCTGTGTAGTAAAGAAGAAACAGAAGGAAAGACTCTGTGTTGAAAAAAGAAAGAAAGAAAAAAGAATTGTATGAGTGTGAATGTGGAGGAATCGAAGCTGCTGATTGGCTGTCTTGTGTAAACCCGTTATGACATGTGAATTTGACTTCATAATGGTCAGTGTGTAAGGGTCAGGGTCAGTCAGTAACATTACGTGTCAGTGGGACTAAGGGTCAGTGGATAAGGGTAGGTGGTTATGGGTAAGGGTCAGTGGGTAAGGGTCAGTAGGTAAGGGTCAGTGGGTAAGGGTCAGTGAATAAGGTTAGGTGGTTATGGGTAAGGGTCAGTAGGTAAGGGTCAGTGGGTAAGGGTCAGTGGATAAGGGTCAGTGGTTATGGGTAAGGGTCAGTGGGTAACACTTTCTATTTTATGGAACACGCCTTAAAGCAAAGGAAGTGGAGGAGGAAGAGGAGGAGGAGGAGAGGGAAGGGGAAGGAGTAACCCTGTCCAAATAGTAATGGTGTAAAATCAGTTCTAGTCTCAGCAGGTTCCTCTGTCCTTCAGGTTTCTAAACTCTTCCAGTTGATGCATGCATGATGCAGGAGCAGACGAATGACGTTGAAAGCTAATAGGAAAAACGATCTGTGAGTGATAATAAAACACACCCCTGTGATGGGGTTACATCCCAGAGTGCTGATTGAGCTTCTTTATTACAGAGACACTTAGCTGCCTCCCCCTTCACGCCACCCCCGCCACCCCACCCCCTTTACCTTCTCCATCACATTACATCTAAACACAACTCTCCTGCTCACCTCACCTCGGACGTCATGTCTCAGGTCCTGTTTAATTATACACTCAGACCATCACACCAACACCAAGGAATTCTGTGTGTGTGTGTGTGGGGGGGGGGGGGGGGTGATAGATAGATAGATAGATAGATAGATAGAGTGGTGTGAAAAACTATTTGCCCCCTTCCTGATTTCTTATTCTTTTGCATGTTTGTCACACAAAATGTTTCTGCTCATCAAAAACCGTTAACTATTAGTCAAAGATAACATAATTGAACACAAAATGCAGTTTTTAAATGAAGTTTTATGTTATTAAGGGAGAAAAAAAATCCAAACCTACATGGCCCTGTGTGAAAAAGTGATTGCCCCCCTTGTTAAAAAAAAACTTAACTGTGGTTTATCACACCTGAGTTCAATTTCTGTAGTCACCCCCAGGCCTGATTACTGCCACACCTGTTTCAATTAAGAAATCACTTAAATAGGAGCTAACTGACACAGAGAAGTAGACCAAAACCACCTCAAAAGCTAGACAACATGCCAAGATCCAAAGAAATTCAGGAACAAATGAGAACAAAAGTAATTGAGATCTATCAGTCTGGTAAAGGTTATAAAGCCATTTCTAAAGCTTTGGGACTCCAGCGAACCACAGTGAGAGCCATTATCCACAAATGGCAAAAACATGGAACAGTGGTGAACCTTCCCAGAAGTGGCCGGCCGACCAAAATTACCCCACGAGCGCAGAGACAACTCATCCGAGAGGCCACAAAAGACCCCAGGACAACATCTAAAGAACTGCAGGCCTCACTTGCCTCAATTAAGGTCAGTGTTCACGACTCCACCATAAGAAAGAGACTGGGCAAAAACGGCCTGCATGGTAGATTCCCAAGGCGCAAACCACTTTTAAGCAAAAACAACATTAAGGCTCGTCTCAATTTTGCTAAAATTCAAATTCAAATTTTATTTGTCACATACACAGTCATACACAGTACGAAATGTAGTGAAATGCTTACACGACCGCCAGTGACCTTAAAAGAGAATTAAAACTTATAAGTAATAAATATCAATAGAAGAAATATGATAAAAAATGTAAATAAAAATTTAACTAGAAATCGCCTGCGGGAAGAAGCTCCTCCTCAGTCTCTCTGTGTTGGCCCTCAGGGAGCGGAATCGCTTCCCAGACCGCAACAGAGTAAACAGTCCATTGTTGGGATGGCTGAGGTCCTTCACGGCCTTCCTGGCCTTGGTCCAGCACCGCTTGGTGTAGATTGAGTGCAGGTCAGGGAGCTCGATGCGGATGATGCGCTCAGCTGATCGCACCACCCTCTGTAGAGCTCGTCTGTCCTGCATGGTGCTGTTCCCGAACCAGGTCGTGATGTTTCCCGTCAGGATGCTCTCTATGGTGCAGGAGTAGAAATTCCTGAGCACCTTGGAGGGCAGTCTAAAGTCTCTCAAGCGTCTGAGGTGGTACAGACGCTGCCGGGCCTTTTTTACCACGTTGTTGATGTGACAGGACCATGTCAGGTCCTGCGTGATGTGAACATCGAGGTATCTGAAGCTGTCCACTCTCTCCACTGGGCTCCTGTTGATGATGGGGGTCTGGTAGTTCCTCTCCTGCTTTGTACTGAAGTCCACGTCTGTCTTGCTGACGTTCAGGAGGAGATTGTTTCTCTGGCACCAGTTCTCCAGATTTCCAACCTCCTCCAGGTAGGCCGTCTCATCGTTGTTGGTGATCAGGCCCACCACGACAGTGTCGTCAGCAAACTTGATGACGGTGGTGGAGTTGGTAGTGGCCACGCAGTCAGAGGTGTACAGAGAGTACAGCAGGGGGCTCAGAACACAACCCTGGGGGGCTCCAGTACTGAGAGTGATGGAGGCTGAGACATGGCCGCCCATCCTTACTGCCTGTGGTCTGCCAGTCAGAAAATTGGAGATCCACTGACACATGGATGAGCTGAGTCCCAGGTGCTTCAGCTTGGTGGTGAGTGTGGAGGGAATTATGGTATTAAATGCAGAGCTGTAGTCGATGAAGAGCATTTTCACATAATTCCCCCTCCGAGTGTCCAGGTGAGTGAGAGATGTATGGAGGAGATGTGAGATTGCATCGTCCGTGGAACGGTTTGGACGGTATGCAAACTGTCTAGTGGGTCCAGTGTGTCTGGTAGTGAAGAAATGATGAAGTCTCTGACCAGGCGTTCAAAGCACTTCATCACTACTGAAGTGAGGGCTACAGGGCGATAATCATTGAGGGAAGCAGGATGAGGTTTCTTTGGGACAGGAACAATAATGGACTCTTTGAAGCATGTGGGGATCACCGACTGAGATAAAGAGATGTTGAATATCTCAGTGAACACAGGTGCTAGCTGGTCTGCGCAGGCTCTGAGAATGCGGCCTGAGATGCCATCTGGTCCTGCTGCTTTCCTGGTGTTCACTCTCTTGAAGGCTCTTCACGTCGTGCTCGGTGATGATGAACGCGCTTCCGGTGCTGGCAGTGACTTCCTGTCTGCAGCCATTAGCGCCGCTAGCATTAGCATCGCTAACGTCTTTAGCTGCAGCCTCGAAGCGAGCATAGAAAGTGTTCAGCTCGTCTGCCAGAGTCACGTCCGCGTTTATCATACCGGATGTTGGTGCTTTATAATCCGTTATTGTCCTTAATCCCTGCCACAGGCTCCTAGAGTCACTCTGTTGGAGTTGTGACTCTAGTTTTCTCCCGTAGCGCTGCTTCGCCTCTTTCACCGCCTTCCGGACGCTGTATGACGCAGCCTTGTATGGTTCGATGTCCCCCGACGCGAGTCCCGTGTTGTAGGCAGCGGTGCGAGATTTCAGAGCGTCGCGGATGGTTTTATCCACCCACGGCTTCTGGTTGGGAAACGTTTTAATAGTCTTTTTCTCCACGGTATCATCCGCTAGTTTCCCGATGAATCCCACAACCGCTTCCGTAAACACGCTGACGTCACCATCGGAGCTGTTTCTGAACATGTCCCAGTCTGCGTCATCGAGTGCGTCCTGTAACGCGGCCACCGATTGGTCCGTCCAGCGCGCGACCTCCCTCTGAACCGGAACTTCCTGTTTCAGCCTTTGTTTGTATTTTGGCATGAGGAAGATGGCGGCGTGGTCGGATTTACCAAACGGAGGGCGAGATTGTGCCTTGTAACCGTCCTTGACTGTGGTGTAGCAATGATCCAGTGTCCTTTCGCCCCTGGTGGGGCAGGTGATATGCTGATAAAAGTTTGGCGCTGCTCGTTTGAGGTTGGCACTATTAAAGTCCCCCGCCACAATAAGCGCAGCGTCCCGGTGTTGTGTGTTTGTTGCTGTGTGAGTGCCTCATGCAGCTCGCATAAGGCAGTGTCCGTGTCCGCTTGTGGTGGAATATAAACGGCGCTGATTATGACCGATGTAAACTCCCGAGGAAGGTAAAAAGGACGACACATGATGGACAGTAGCTCCAGATTTGGTGTGCAGGAGCGTGTGAGAGGAACAACACTCGCGCTGTTGCACCAGCTGCTGTTCACCATTAAACACATCTTGCTCATCACAATGATTGCCAAGACTTTTGGGAAAATACCTTGTGGACCGACGAGAAAAAAGTTGAACTTTTTGGAAGGTGCGTGTCCCATTACATCTGGCGTAAAAGTAACACAGCATTTCAGAAAAAGAACATTATACCAACAGTAAAATATGGTGGTGGTAGTGTGATGGTCTGGGGTTGTTTGCCTGCTTCAGGACCTGGAAGGCTTGCTGTGATAGATGGAACCATGAATTCTACTGTCTACCAAAAAATCCTGGAGGAGAATGTCCGGCCATCTGTTTGTCAACTCAAGCTAAAGCGATCTTGGGTGCTGCAGCAGGACAATGACCCAAAACACACCAGCAAATCCACCTCTGAATGGCTGAAGAAAAACAAAATGAAGACTTTGGAGTGGCCTAGTCAAAGTCCTGACCTGAATCCTATTGAGATGTTGTGGCATGACCTTAAAAAGGCGGTTCATGCTAGAAAACCCTCAAATAAAGCTGAATTACAACAATTCTGCAAAGATGAGTGGGCCAAAATTCCTCCAGAGCGCTGTAAAAGACTCGTTGCAAGTTATCGCAAACGCTTGATTGCAGTTATTGCTGCTAAGGGTGGCCCAACCAGTTATTAGGTTCAGGGGGCAATTACTTTTTCACACAGGGCCATGTAGGTTTGGAATTTTTTTCTCCCTAAATAATAAAAACCATCATTTAAAAACTGCATTTTGTGTTTACTTGTGTTATCTTTGACTAATAGTTAAATGTGTTGATGATCAGAAACATTTTGTGTGACAAACATGCAAAAGAATAAGAAATCAGGAAGGGGGCAAATAGTTTTTCACACCACTGTATTCTGTAAAATGATATATGATGAAATTGGAAAGTCAGGGAACTTGAGAAAAATATTAACACGAGATGGTAAAAAGTTTTGAGATTAGCTCTTTTTTTGCCCTCAGGCGCCTTAAAACCAGTAGAATTTGCTACTGACAGTCTGGCCCCTGGGGACCAATTTTCGATGCACAATGCCACGCATGTTGAAAAAGACGATGAGCACGTACTTAGTTGAGCTGCCGACACGCCGCACCTTTATCGGTTGTGGAGCCTTTTTAGACTTTTTGCGGGCTCTTCCACCGTGAAGACTGTTTCATCTCAGAGTTGTACCTATAAACCCAAGTTTCATCACCGGTAATGATCTTCAACATGAAGGACACAGAACGTCTCGCTTTGTTCCAACTTGATGTCCATGGTGAAATAGCAGGTTACAAAAACCCTGTATCGTCTCCATGTTAATTTCACCATCAATACACAGAATTTTGAAAAAAAAAAATAATGAAATGAGTCCTCTGTCTGTGTGTCTGTGTGTGTGTGTGGGGGGGGGGGGTAAAGAAAGGAAGAAAGAAAGAAACAGAAGAGATAAAAGAAAAGAAAAATGTAAGAAAGAAAGAAAAAAGAAAGAAAGAAAAAATATTTTAAAAAGAAAGAAAAATGAAAGAATAAGAAAAGATTATAAAGACAGAAAGAAAGACTGATACTAGAGAAAAAAATTGTTAAGAAAGAAAGTAAGAAAGAAAGACATGAAGGAAGAATAAAAGAAAAACAGGAAAGGAAAAAAAGACAAAAGAGAAAGTGTTAGAAATATTGTTTATTGTATAAGGATTGTTAATAAAGTAAGACGCAGTGTTGTTGGTGAAGACTGATGAGATGGTGAGGTCTGTATAAAGCATGTGTTTACGACTCAGTGCCGCGGTTTCGGTGTTGATCTGCCCGTGGTGTGTTTGTTGCACAGAGAGCAACACATTTATAAACACTCAGTAGAATTACGACTGTTAGTCTCTCAGTCTCTCCCCATAACATTCTCATCGTCATTATATTTACTAATGAGCTTCTGATTTTAATTACTCGCTGGATCATATTCAGTCGCTCGCTAATTTTGATAAACTGTCTGAGTTTATCGTTAGCAGAGACGTGTGTACAAAAGCGCTGAACACTAATGCAGCCAGAGGGCATAGAGCGACGTCGCCGTGCTGATCCAGACCTCTGCTATACCAACAACAACAACATCAGGCATGATAAATAAAACTTCTCTCCTGTTGCTCCGCATGCGGTCCAAACATCGTCATACAACGGAGAGCTGTTATTGGTGAAGAGGAGCTAATTTATTCATGGCTTTAAAAGCAATTATAAAGGAATTCCTAAAACAATAAAACACACATTGAAATAATCCAAGCTTGACATGCACCAGATTTTAATTACGCATCAGCATAAAGGTTTTATTAAAATGTCGAAACCTTTTTAGTGATCTAGGTGTCAGCGAAACACTAATCCTAAAAGCAGAGGAGCAGCTTTTTACAAATTTTTCCAGCTGGATTTTAGTCCCATTAACAATTAGTGCTGGTGAAATATTTACAACAGTCATAGTATTTTTTTTACACAATAGGGTTTCTTTATAAATGCCATAACCCCCTGTTATGGACTGCGCCAACCAAAACACAGGAAGGCTTTTAGGTGCTCCTGACTGGTTGCTAATTATATTTCCATTAAAAGCCATCTGTCAGGTCGGGGTGAAAATCACTTCCAGCACCAAAACGGCACGTTTGCCAAGAAAAACAACTACTGGACTGGATTAAATTAGCGGATGTGCTGCTGTGGGTTTAATACTGCGTCCTTGGTGGAGCAGAGGTGACCGAAGTTCAGTTCAGAGAAATATGAAGACTTTATCTTAAACATTAGAGTTCAGGACTGAAGTCAGTGTTCTTACTGGAGCATCTGATGTTTTAAAGCTCCATTACACGTCTAGATATGAGATTTAAAATAAAGACAAATGAGTGATGTTCTGTTTGTTTAGAAGATGTTGGTATTTCATACGTATGCTGGTTTTACATGAGGCAACAGATGTCAGGCATGCATACACATAACATGCACACACACACACACACACACAGGAAAATAATAATGTGTCTCTATCATCAGTCTCAATCAGCAGTAAAAACACTGTTCATGTGTGAGTAATAGACAGACAGACAGACAGACAGACAATGCAAACAACTAATGTAATGCTAAATACACTACTTAGAGATTACATCATTGAGACTCAACTGATACAAAGATGGATACGAATGATAGCTGTTAGTGATTTTATTATTATTATTATTATTAATATTATTATTATTATTATTATTGTTTGTATTATTATTATTATTATTATTATTATTATCCTTGCTTTCCTTCTTTTTTCAATAGTTTTCATGAGTATCACTTTATCTTTGACTGCAGAGCTAAATGTGCTAAATACAGCACTGGAAAAAAAATAAGAGTCAGTAAATAACATCAGTTTCTTAGGTTTTATTGCTTACAGGTGACTGTGTTGGTGAGAGGAACAGTTTTGTTTAATTTTTTGTGAACTGCTATCAATATTTCTCCTAAATAAAAAAAAAAAACTATTGTTATTTAGAGTGTATCTTTAAAGGAAATGACATCACAACACATCAAAACAACCCAAGATGATTAGTATTTGCATAGCTTAATAACAAATAAAACAAAATGCAAATAATTTGTAAACAAATTGTGTTAATGCTTCGGCTTTGGACGCCTCGTGTGTGTGACTCTCTTCAAGTCATTCCATAGCGTTTCTGACTTTTCCGCCGTTCTGTTGTGGACTTGCTCTGGTGTTTTGGGTCGTTGTCCTGCTGCATCACCCTACAGAGTTTCAGCTGACGTACAAATGTACCACATTATCCTAAATAATTTTTTTATACGATTGGGAATTCATTTTTTCCTCTATGAATTCGAGCTGGCCACGCCCTGATGCAGCAAGGTAGGCCCAAATCATGATGTTTCCTCCACCATGCTTTACGGTTGTTTTCATGATGATATACAGTGCCCTTTTTATGCCTAGTTAGTTTAGTGCTGCATGTTCTTTCCAAATAGTTCAAACTTTACATTCTTCCTTTGTGGTGTCCTGCCATGGACACCTTTGTGGTTTAGTGTTTTAAGCTAGAACAGTCTTGAACAGTTTACTGTAGCCTCATGAACACAGATGTTAGCCAGTGCCAATGACACCTTCAGATCTTTGGCTGTCCCTCTGGGTTGTTTATTTACCTCATTGATGAGTCTTCGTTGTGCTCTTCAGGCCATTCTGACTGGGTGTCCACTTCTTGGTAGAACAGCCGCAGTTTGAAAATGTCTCCAACTGTACACCAGTGAAATTCTAAAGTCTTTGAAATTAATTTGTAACCCTTTCCAGCTTCAAGTAAATCAACAATTCTTGATCGTAGATCCTCTTAAAGCTCTTGTTGGCGAGGCATGGCTCATATTAGCGTAATTATTCTTGTGTGAAACAATCTCAAAATGTTTGAGTGGTTTTTAATCAGTCAGAGTAGCTCTAGTCCACACCTCCAAATTCATTTAATAAGCCAGACTCCAGGTACTGTATGCTAACACCGGACTCAAGCCAGATTTTTTGCACAAACAAGCAGGATGCACAAACTTTTTCCACTATGAGGTTTTTATGGTTGTTTTTAATAAAGATCATGCGACATGAAAGATCAGAATTTGTTGTGTTATTATTTAAGGCACATTATAATATGTCAATACTCTTGACTTGAAAATCAAATCACATTTCATGACAAATTAATGCAGGAAACCACATCTATCAAAAATAAAAACTTTCCGTTCACGCATTTACACTCACTCACTCATCGTCTATACCACTTTATCCCGTATACAGGGTTGCAGGGGGACTGGAGTCTTAACCAGGAGTCTTAGGGCCCTAGACAGGGTAAACCCTAGACAGGGGCCAAGTCATCGCAGGGCACACACACATACACACACTATAGGTAAATTGGCAATGCCAATCTGCATGTCTTTGGACTGTGGGAGGGAAGCGCAGTAACAGGAGCCACTAGAGGTGTTTTTCGGCAAGAAATGACAACGGTTGATTCACATATCTGAAAATCTGATAAGAGCCAGAGGAGGAAATTTAATGACAAGGTTAAATTGAAAGAGAGTGTGCTCTGTAATTGTATCTGTAGATTTTATTGCAAGTGAATGAGATCTGTAGCAACAGTGAGTAACATCATATTTCAAAAATGTTCATTTGAATGGGAAATAGGAGAAATGAAAAACAACAATAATGAAAAAAAATGACTGGGAGAATTGCAAAGACTTTTACATGAGTGCTACACAGGATCTGGAGAAACATACCAGAGTTGGATCGATTTTGAGATATCTAAAGGAGCAGTGGCACTAAAGATCTGTTGAAAACATTTTTGTAAGTCACTCTGGATAAGAGCGTCTGCCAAATGCATGAATGTAAATGAAATTGTAAGATAAACTATAGTGTGACTGTGATTTGCACGTAACCACACTTACAGCATTGGCTAGAAAGGATGGTAGGTGGAAACAAACGAACATAAGAACTTGTGAACTACCATTTGTGGTTGATGGAATGATGTGTCTGAGGTTGAGGAACTGTTCATACACCACACTGACACTCCTGTCTCTCTTCAGTGGTTCATTTATGTAAAACCTCAGGTTTAGAACATGCCCTCGTCAGGATTGGATACATACATGCACTAATACGGGTAGTATTAGGTTAAACGTAGCCCTGCCACAGGAGCCGAAAAACCATTTAGTAGTTTTGGGAAAAAAATGTTGTACATTTATTTATAAAAACAACTGATAGAGCAACATTGATCTACTTGCTGTATATGTGGCCGTGAGCACTACTGCTAAATCATCTCTATTCTCTCCCGGTCAGTCCTGATCAGTCACATGGGAATAATGCACTAATGGACAAACATGCACTATCAGGGCGATATTTAAAACAAATAGATATATTTAGAATTGACTGTATACACATCATAAACAGTGAACTGTGATTCCCCTTCACAGGTCAAGCAGTGAGTGATGGCGCTCTGATCCAAAGACATTTGGCATTGTCAGGTTGACAGCACATTTGGCAAATGATGTTGGTGGGGCACCAGGGGGGACCAATCATATTTCGGGGGGGAGTTAAAAACATGCAGCTGCATTTTGGATCAGATGCAGAGGACAAGTAGTAGACAGAGGCAGGCCTGCCAGGAGTGAGTTGCAGTAGTCCAGAATTGAAATAACAAGGGACTGAACAAGCACCTGAGAAGCCTGTAAAGAAAGAAATGGGTGAATTCTTCTGATATTGTAAAGAAGAAAGCGACAAGAGCGAGTAAGGTTAGTGACGTGTGGGGGAAATTGATTGTCTCTCCAAGTTGCCCAGTCCGAGTCAGTTTATTAAAGTGTATTGTATTTGGTAGACAGCCTTATCTGGAGCGATTCTCATGTAATACAACTGAGAGGTTGACAGTCAATCACATTGCCCAGCTGTGGTACCTGCCAGTGTTGGGATTCTCTCAACCTTCTTAGTGGTAGTCTGATTTATATTTATATTAATTTCCTGTCTCCAGACCAAAAACCTGCTGGGCCTCATCATGGTTTGACCCTTACCTTGCCCCGTCCGCTCTTTGGAATTGCTCAGAAATGTATTTATAGTTAGTAGACTGTCCTGTTAATAAATAAAAAAAGATTTTCACACTGCACCTTTCATGTGTGTCTGAAGTTTTTAGACAACAGGCTTTTAATTCATCATTTTGAATTTTGCACAAAATGTATTATTATAAATCCAAGTTTATTTATCCAAGTACATTCTTAGTCCTTTTTGATGATTGGTAGGACTTATGAAAGGGTTGGATCTCATAACCAACTGTTTATCAGTAGATCAGGATGGAACATGACTGACAGCTCAGACCTGAACATGTCAGCACCAGTATAAATCCTTTGGAGCTTGAAAAAATGTCAGTGTTATCAGTGCCTGTTGTTTCTTGCCAAAACTGTATTGTATTGTCCAAAAAGAAGGAACAGATTTGGCAAGAAACAATAGGCACTGATAACCTAACTGTGGAAGAAGGGGCATGGTGGAATGCCAGTTTGTGTTGTGAAGGTGTGCCAGGAAAAGTGAGATGTAAGGATCTACACCTGTGTAAAACCTGTTGAACAAGGTCTCTGTGTTCTCCTGAGCAGCTGAAGGAACAAAGAGGGGAGAGATGACAGCTGACACAAAGAGAGAGAGAGAGATGATCTGGAAGTGTGTGTGTGTGTGTGTACAAGCCCTTAGGACAATAAAAATCACTGAAAATGAAAATAGCAGTAAAGGGAAATAAACACGTTGTTTCAGAGTAATCCCAAGCCGGTTTCGTGTCTCCTCATTTCCAGTCCAGTCATTAACGTACTGAAACCCAGGAGAGGCAACACCGCACCTCGCCTTAAAGCATGTGTCAATGTTTATGGTTTCAGTGAAAGAATGAGGTGGAAAGAAGGACAGAAACACAATGACAGTGAACTCTGGGACCATCAATCAGGTCAGGTTTTGTTCTCGCCTCCTCCACCATTTTCATGTCAGCAGTAAAAATCACACAGTTACTGTTACAGTGGCACAGTAAGTTGATGCGTTTGTTAGTTTATATGATCTTGTCTGCCCATTTTGCTAATCTAAGTGAAAATCCAAGATGGCAGCCAAGTCAAATCTGTGTTGGTCTGCGGTATATCTTCACTTATACGTGTATTTTTGTGTCATTTGGGCTGAAATATTTGGGCTGATAGTATTTTGAGGCCTGTGGCTATTTTGAGGCCTGTTTGAGGCCCAGAACCTGGCTGGAAAACCTGGATCTCCCTGGGTTCTCTCCCTCCCACTTTGGTTTGTGTCCCAGTCAACTGTTCTTAAAATATCACGTATAACAGTTGTTTCGGACACTGGCTTTCATTTTACACCTGGCTTAAAGGCTTGCTGGCTTTGGAGGGCATGGGTTGTTGTTTTAGGCCATGCACTGGGCCTGTTTTTTGCTTCACCGAGTTGGGATGTCGATCTGAACCGGCTCTGCTTTTCTTTAGAAGCCTAAAATATCTGGTGCTATAAATGTGGATTACATTGACTCAGGATAAAACTCCACAATACCACTTCTTCCTGCTTATTTTCGGCGGAACTTGCAGATGTCTCTTTCATGATCATCAAGCAGTTTTTCGTTCCCGGATGCAAGAACAACATACCAGGTAGCTTTAGCATCTGGCTTACATATCATTGTTGCTTTTGTTCTCATCTTGTTCTGTGTTCCTGGTTCATCTGATCAGTGTCATGACTTAACTGTCTTCGAGAGTTTGTGTCAGAAGCAAACAGGCCCATTAAGGAGACAAAATAACAACAAGCTTAGTCAGGCAGAGTCTAATCTAATTGTTTTACTGCTGTTAATCATGTGGAACCTAACCCCCAAACACCTGCTGATAAATCAAGGACTGGTTTTGGTTTCATTCATTTGCATGTACGCAGTTTGATTGTTAAAATGGAAATGATTCATATCAGGGCTCATTCAACTGATGCTGATGTAATTGGTTTATTGGTTATATAAATCTGTTCTTAACAATTAGCATTGATGATTGTAATGTATACAGAGCTGACCGACTCGAAGCGGATGTGGTATCACAAGTGACATTCATGTGAATGTGCTTCCCTGAGCAAGCAACTTAAATTCCTAGCTCTTGATCTGAAGGTTTCTGAAGTGCTACATGTCACTGCTGTTCTTCGCTGTTATAGCCCACCGTCAGCAGTGCTTTTCGTTAGTGGGCCTTCATCCAGCTTCTCTCACAATGGATTTTTAATAAAATTAAACTTACTGGAAATTTCCACTGGAACTGATTACAAACCAGTGTCTGATGAGTTCAAAGATCTCTGTGATTCCTTAAACTTTTTCAGATTGTTGAGTGTCCTACTAGACTTATCTGTAGTAGTGATGAGAACGATTAGATCTTTTCGAACAAGTCTTTAACATGACTCAGAGGAACAAGTAGTCTCAGAGAGTGATTCATTTGTTTTATGTACAAAACGGTTATGTACAGAAAACTTGAGTCTTTTAGTCCGAGTCGCTCGTTCTTTTGTCACGTGACTCCCACAGACCCCTATGCGGTGCAATAGATTCTGTTGAGAGTTAGTAGCATTGAAGATATGAGAGGTGCGCTGCATTGTTTTTATTACTGGAACAATAGCCAAAATTGTGTATGTCAAATCAAATTTTTCAATTCAAATCAAATTTTATTTGTTACATACACAGTCATACACAGTACGATATGAAGTGAAATGCTTATGTAGATGTGTTGGGGGGGTTTGACTGAAAAATTTAACTTTTTTTCTGATCAAAAGAACAAAATGAACGAAATGACTAAAAGATTTGATAATTTTGATGAACGAGATTCAAAGAATCGAGTCACTAATATAATACAAACTTCCCATCACTAATCTGTAGCGTCCATCAGTGACCACTGTTGGACACTACACTGTTAATAAAATGCATGTTAATAAGAATAGACTTTTCATCAAATACAAAGAAAAAGTTTGAATCAATACATGATTTACTTCCGATCTATCCGGTTTACTGCATGTGCGTAATGTGTCATGGGAAAACTAAACTCTCCAGCAGTTTCTCTTCAGTAGTTGCACAATCGACACACTGTTGCAATAAGTAAAGCCAAAGCTGAACATTCCCTAATAGAAACATTAATTGCACTAAACACCCCCTTGAAATTTTGTCAGACCATTAAACCTCTAACAGAATATAGGAATACTGTTGAACTTCCCCTTTGCAAGGACTTGACACCTGATCGGGCTGAAATGCCTGGCTGTTTTATTGAACGTTTTATTGCCTCTGGTTCCCTGTTTGACTCTCTCAGCATTACGCAATAATATTCCCAGACTTCTTGTTGAAATGGACATGTTAAGGTTAGTCAACCCTTCAGTTTTAAACCACTGACAGTCTCAAAGGTACATAAAGCCTTTAAACGTTAAGGTATTAAAAATCAGCCGGCCCTGATAATTTGGAGCCTTACTTCCTAAAGCTAACAGCTTATTTTATTGCATCAGCCTTAATGTATCTGTTTAACCTAAAGAAA
The DNA here is from genome assembly GCF_024256425.1 of Clarias gariepinus. Classification (NCBI taxonomy): domain Eukaryota; kingdom Metazoa; phylum Chordata; class Actinopteri; order Siluriformes; family Clariidae; genus Clarias; species Clarias gariepinus. The sequence goes on from NC_071110.1 coordinate 950,512, forward strand.
AATGAAATATCCCGTATTTGGAAAATGGTTCTTGTTCTTGCCCTGTTGAAAGGGGTGATCCAACATTTATAATAATTATAGGCCTATATCAAAGACCCTTTCTAAGCTTATATAATTAGTGAGTGAACGATCAAAAGAGGTTTTAGCCGCTAACAATATGTAATCTAATTTTCAATCAGGATTTGGGAAAAAATTATAGTACAACTTGTTAAAACAACTAATTGATATGACTGAATGTGTAGACAACAAGCAACTTTGTGCAGCACTGTTTATCAACTTGTCTAAGGCGTTTGATATTGTGGATCATGCAATAATAAAAAAAAACTTATTAATATGGGATTTTCAGAAGAAACAGTTTGTTAGTCTGTCAACTATCTAACAGAAAGATCTCAGTGTGTGCACGTGGGAGGTACCACCCCTAGTCCCTTTAATGTATCTAAAGGTGTGCCCAAGGTTTCGGTCTTAGGACCACTTTGTTTCATTTGAGACATCAATAGTCTTTACTAAAATGTTTCCAGAAGTTTTCATTTTTTCTGCGAATGGTACAGTGGCATAATCTTCTGCTTTTTTACTAAATGAGACTCCTGCTCTATTACTTAAAGGTTGTCTTAAAAACTAAATAAAAATTTCTAAATTCAGATAGTAAATCAAAGTTATTGAATCATTAACTCATTAGCACTCATCCGCGCAAGATTGATTCTGTACCTCAATTATAGCAATACAAATATTATAGGTTATAATCAACTAGCATTACTCAATTATAAAAAGTTTGTAGCGTTACAGAGTTTGTGGAAATAGTTAAAAGGTTAAAGCTAAAAAGAAACTGATCCGGTTTGATGTAATCAGTGACATTATTATTTCAGGTTGAAGCCCACATGCATGTCTGGCTGTTTTTATGTAACCATAAAGGTACAGACAAAACATTCCTTCTATTTATATAAATAATGCACTCCCATTCAAGCCATGGGAGTAATTCAGTAATTTGTAACAAAAGTAAAATTAAATCTGGGTTTTTCTCTTCAAAACAACTCTTGCTGCCTTCTTGCCTTTCATCACAATGCTTACACATGTTGGACTTTGTTAATCATGGAGCACTGAAATTTATTGCAAACCATAAATGTCTCGCTCTCCACAGCTCTGTGTATGCCCGAGTAGGATGGACTGCCCTGTCTACCCGCATTCTTACTTATCAAGCCATAGTTGGACTGCTTCCTCCCTACCTACAGATACACACACTGCATAAGAGTGTAAGACATTACTGTCCACTGTCTGCGATAATTTTAAAAGACAGAACAATAGCCTTAACAGGCTATAGATATTTTAATTTTGAATAGTTAATTTTTTTAACTGTAGTTTTAGTTGTTATGTTTGTTTTATGTCAGAATCTCTACGTAATGATGCTGTCTTATTGGCCAGGACGTTCCTGAATTTTAATCTTGTTGAGTTTTTTAAATTCCTGGTTAAAGATAAGTTACAGTAATAATCTGGTTACTCTGAACCTTTTGGTCTGTCTGTGTCTAGCTTGCCTGCCACTTCCAAGGCTGTCTTCTATGACTTTATACCTGATGAAAGTGAAAAACAGCTTTTTTGTGTGTTTTTAAAAGCGAATGGAAAACAGCATTTATAACATAAAGCCCTGAGAAGATAAGCGTGCCGTCATGCGTGCACATCCGCTTATATGTGTGTGTCAAAAATAAAAACCATGCTTTCCAGTAGCAACCTCTAGGAAGCCCAGTCCTGACAATATAGAAGTGTGATGGCGCTCCTCATAGAGGCACTTACTATTAAAAGAGGACACTGATGTCACAGCAGAGAGTACGGCCTGCTTGAAACCCCAGACCAGAAGAAGGCCACAGGCGTGGTCCAAAATATTTGAACCTCCAGTACAAAATCCAGTCCACATCATAAAAGTGTCACACTGACCTGTTTCTTTTATCTTTGCATGTGTACTGATTTTCATAGTGTTTCTTAAAGCCAGAAAGGCAGTTGCAGAAAGCTGCTCAGGCGTCCAGATTATTTCTGAGCTGCAGAACGAAATTAAAAACTGAACAATGTATTTCTGGAATTCCTCTGTGATTTCTATTCAAACCACTGGTTGACATTTAGCTGTGAACACGGCACGCTCTAACCTTTCCACGCATTTCATTAGATTGGAAGGCAGCGCTATCAATCGATTGCACAGCTGTCGAACCGCTTCAGCTGTGCAAGAATTCCTAGAAATCCCATGTAAGAAAATGTCAGACCATCAGCTTGCTTTGTTTTTCACATGTTAAATTGTTGCTGGCTTTTAATAAACTAGGTGTTTATTGACTCAACCAATCAGAACACACCGTACTTTTATCAGGCAATTCAATTTAATTTTATTTGTATAGTGATTTTAAGTAGGGTCGTTTTTATACAGCAGCGTTCCAGAAGTAAAAGAAGAATACCGTTGCAAGCATGGGATGGGCGGGCCCAAGCACCTTGCGCCATCGCCCCCTAGGTGCACCACACAACCTGTGATTTTTGAGCATGATAACATGCATTTAGGGAACATACCAAATACATTATGACATATTTGTAGAATAGGGAAATGTTATGTTAAGACCCCCATATAGCCGTGGATGCTGGAAAAAAAGCATTACACTATGAGGCTACACAATGTGATGTCATTCAATGTGATGTCACTCAATAAAATGTCACACACAAAGTTATTAACCACTTTATACCACAGAATATGTTTAAGTCACGGTCACACCTGACCTGTTTGAGATATCGAAAAACCCCTCCAGGATTTTGCATTCTCCGTGTCTGGTGATTGTATAAATTCCCTGTAGAATTGAGTGACATCAAATTCCATTGAGTGCATTTTGCAACTGACCCAAAATAACTGATTTGCTGTTGAGTAGAACCCATGACATGCAATGTGGAAATTGCATGGAGCAAAAAAGTATTTAGTCAGCCACGAATTGTTCAAGTTCTTCCACGTAAAAAGATGAGAGAGGCCTGTAATTTTCATCATAGTTATACCTCAACTATAAGAGACAAAATAAGAAAAAGAAAATCCAGAAAATCACTTCTTCTTTTTTTTAAGAATTTATTTGTAAATTATGGAGGAAAATATGTATTTGGTCAATAACATAATTTCATCTGAATACTTTGTTGGCAATGACAGAGGTCAAACGTTTTCTGTAAGTCTTCTCAAGGTTTTCACACACTGTTGCTGGTATTTTGGCCTGTTCCTCCATGCAGATCTCCTCTAGAGCAGTGATGTTTTGGTCCCAGCTCTGCAGTCACGAGTCCTCAGAGAACAGCTGTCTGCATCAGCCGAGGACAGGACCGTCTTCCTGCTAGACGTGGAACCGTCCCCAGTCCCCAGAAATTTAGTTTTTGCCTCTGTTTAGATCACATTGTGTTCATTCTGAAGAATATTTTCATATTCGGTTAAATCCCTGATACAGGGACGCTGATTTGTTTCTAAATGAACGATATGCAACTTTCAAATCCCTAAACTCTTCATCTCAATATAAACAAGTCAGATAGAAACGGCGTCCCAGAGTCCCGCCTTCGTGCTCGGGGATCGTCTCCACTAGAGCGTCTCTTCGTCCAGAATCAGACAGGTGGATTATTATTCATGGCTTTGAGGCTCTTTGTCTGTTTAATCTAAAACAGAATCTCTATTTGCATCAGATGCTGCGTGTCACAGACCCGTCGAAGAGCTCTCGGTCAGCTTCTTTGTTTATCGTTTTTATCTGATTAGTTTTTATTTGTGCGATAGAGTCTTGAGAGGAAATCATATTTTGTGAAAGTCAGAGATCAGAGACACTCCCTGATTTTTAATGGAGGACATACAGACATAAACACGGAGATAGCGGATGTGAGCATCTGACCTTGGAACTTTTAAATTTTAAAAGAAAGATCATCGGTAATTGTTATTATTATTATCATTATTATTATTATTATTAATAATAATTATCTTAGCTAATAAGAGAACAGAACCGGTTGGTGTGGGAATAAATTGTTCTTTAGGTAGAAACATGAATTTGCTCACGAAACTGTACGAGAGCCATGATTAGATTCCTCTTGCGGCCATATTTATCCATAACCTATTTATAATCAGGTGTTGACCCATTTTGTGATCATGTGATTTGCCAGGCCACACCCACTGCTTCATAATTGTGCATTAATACCATAAATATCTTGGATCGGCTGATTTTATCTTTAATTAATCAATACAGTAAGATGTAAAATGACCTTTCTCTAACTAATCCTGCTTTCTGATCTAGTCTGTGATTGGTTACATCCTCACAGACGAGCCAGGAATGGATCTGGAAGGCGGGGCGTAAACCCCGCATGTGTTCAGCACAGTTAAACTCCACCCAGATTGGTAACGGTGCAGCAGCTGATCTTCATATTCTTTAAAGCTGATGTGTTTCTGATGTGTTTCTTTAAGCTACACATAATATTGCACTGAAAGTGAGAAACAACAGTCACTATTTAAAGAGGATAAACTAATATTTTAATCCGGAATGTTCTAGAAATCAACATGGTGCACACTGACTGCCATTACCTAGTGTCACTACAGTAGGTTTCACTAATGTAATTAGTTTAATTGATTGTCTTCATAAGGCTTTAACAATTCATTGTTTTTAACAATACTCATTGTCGCGAAGCAGCTTTACAGAATCAAAAAGAAAATTATGGAAATGAGTTCGAAATGTGTGGGCGAGTATGCATGAATCAAACCGCCACCACAGAGAGATTTAATAATTTGATGGCAGGTTTGTGTTTGATTTTAAATGTAGCACCAGATTGCACGGTACTGTCTCTGTGTTGGATTGGATTGTGTTTTTAAATCAGAACTTAATAAGATTTTAGTCCATATTAATCAAATACGATCAGAAAATCAAACTCAATTTGGTATTCCTTAAAAAATAAATCAATGTTTTTTTTTTCGTTACGATTGCTGAAACATCTCTGATCCTGAGATAAATCTGAAATCTGGTGTTTCTGTGTGTTTTAGTTCCAAGTCTGGCTTTGTTTCATTTCTGTGATTTGTTATTTGGGAGAAGCTGAAGGGCACAAAGAGAGAGAGAGAGAGAGAGAGAGAGAGAGAGAGAGAGAATAGCTACAACTCCAGAGCCGGATGCTGATTAAATAAGACCGGGTAGAGAATTGAACCTGAATGGTTTCATAGGAAATCAGACCCACATCAGCTGTGAAGAGTTTAAAACACTTTCCATGCTTTACTGCACCAAATTCATTATATATTTTTATTTACACTGTATTTACCTCCATTTCTTTATCTCTTTATTATAAAGGCTCAGTTTTTAATTACAAGCACGAGGAATCTTCAGCAAGTCTGACTTCAGAGGCACAACCTTGAATATTAATGATAAACATTACACCAAATCCCTGCTGAATCCTGCGCTCTGATTGGTCAGAAGGTGTTGATTCATCCCCTGTAACGGTGGCTCTGACATTAGCGCACGTTTATATTGCTCTCGCTCTGATCTTACTGACTGGGAGGTATAGAGCTCACACTGCACTGGTGACTAACGGAATAAAAAGTGTACTCATTGCTGTGGTGTTGACGTGTAACATTAGAGGAATGAGTCTCCAGTGTGAGCGGCGTGTGACAGACAGTCAGAGGTAAACCAGGCACTGTACGTTTTCCCACATCTTCAGGACAGAGAAGTTTAAACTTCTTTGCGTCACATGACAAGCTGAAAGATCTTTGTCTTAATAACTTTAAGAGAGAATAAAGAGAGACTGGGGAGAGAATAAACGTTTATAGCTGCTATAATCTCAGTAAAAACTATTTTTACTAATGTTTTGGAACATTAATGGATATAAAGAACTGTAAAGTTTGCTCTTTAATCAGTAAAAAAAATATCTTAGAGGAATAAAAGACCACCCCAATATTGATTATTTTCTATAATTCCATGCCCATATTGTATGAAGCTTTAAATATTAAGCTTTATGTTATATGCAATTCAATTCAATTCAATTTTATTTTTATAGCGCTTTTAACAATGGTCTTTGTCTCAAAGCAGCTTCACAAAAATGAAAGAATTTTTTAGAAAAGAAAATATTTGGAAGTGTGTATGTGTGAGAAAAATGTGTCTAGATAATAATGAGATGAATGAATGATGAATGAAATGTCTCTGATGAGCAAGCCAAGGGTGACGGCGACAGTGGCAAGGAAAAACTCCCTGAGATGGCAATAGGAAGAAACCTTGAGAGGAACCAGACTCATCTGACTCATCAGTTGATCCTCATTTGGGTGATAACAGATAGAGATGATATAACACCATGTGTGTTATGCAGCTGAGAGTACAATATAACAGATTCTTTAAATTAACATGAAGTCCAGTTCAGCACAGGGAGTCAGTAGGTGCAGAGGGCAGATGGGGTCTGGATCACTGGGAGCACAGGAGCAGGATGTGTAGCTCCAACCATCATAAAGCAGAATCCAGCTGGAGCTGCTCCTTCTCTGGAAGCCTCAGGATCCTCACAGGGTTGGCCTTTGTCTACTGAAGCTGGTACAATCTCCAGATGCCTCGGGATGGGTAGAGAAATAAATAGTATAAATAAATAGCCATTCAGGATAGATGTACTGGAGTATGAAGTTATGGGATGAGTTACGCGTATGCCAGATTAAAGAGATGCGTCTTGAGTCTACTTTTAAACTGGGAAATTGTGTCTGAGCCCCGAACAGTGTCTGGAAGGCTATTCCAAAGCTTTGGAGCCAAATATGAAAAAGCCCTGCCCCCTTTTGTAGATTTAAAAATTCTGGGAATTACCAGAAGTCCAGAGTTTTGTGATCTTAAGGAGCGTGGCGGATTATAGCGTATCAGAAGACTGGTTAGGTATGTGGGAGCTAAACCATTTAAAGCCTTGTATGTAAGTAATACTATTCTGTAATTATTGAACAGGTAGCCAGTGCAGGGATGATAATATAGGTGTTATATGATCATATTTTCTGGATCTAGTGAGAACCCTGGCGGCTGCATTTTGGACTAACTGAAGCTTGTTTATTGAGGATGCAGGACAACCACCTAGTAATGCATTACAATAGTCCAGTCTGGAGGTCATGAATGCATGAACTAGCTTTTCTGCATCAGATACGGATAAGATGCTCTTAAGTTTGGCGATATTTCTAAGATGGAAAAAGGCTGTTTTTGTGATATTGGAAATATGATTTTCAAAGGACAAGTTACTGTCTAATATCACGCCCAGGTCTTTTACTGTTGAGCTGGTAGTAACAGTACATCCTTCTAAACGCAGGCTGAATTGTGAAAGCTGTTGTGTGCTGGTTTTTGGGCCGATGAGTAATATCTCTGTCTTATCTGAATTTAGTAAAAGAAAGTTATTGGTCATCCAATCTTTTATGTCCTGGACACACTCGGTTAATCTAGACAACTTGGGTATATGTAACTGTTTTCATGTTAACACTGTTAAAGGCTCTGCAGCAAGAAAACTGATTATCCTGTGATTATTTTGTGAAATTGATTATAAATGTCAACATTTAAGAAAAAATCAATAGATTTTAATGAGAAGTGGTTAGCACCGTCGCCTCGCCTCAGGGTCTGTGTGCAGTTTGTGATGGGCTCCAGGCCCCAGGCCACCCGCGACCCTTTACAGGATAACCATTATAGAGAATGTGTGTTTGTGTGAGATGGAGAAAGAGAATGAAATTCAACTTTAAAAAGATTGAAGCAGATAAGCACTTCCTGAAAGGAAATAAAAGATTTGTGTTAAAGAATTAAGACAAGACCGCAGGCAAAACCAAAGAACTTTCAGTAAACATGGTTGTCATATACACACACACACATATGTCATATACACACATATACACACACACACACGGTAAAGAAAAGATCACAGTGTGCGAGATAAACACATGTAAAAACTGCATATGGAAGAGTCTCCGAGCTGTTGTGTATAAAGGTCCCATCAGTTCACACTGTGACACACACACACACACACACACACACACACACGCACACACACACGCACACACACACAAAAAAAAAATCAATAAAAGTAAAAGAAATGGCGCCGCCATATGGAGAGCGAGAGGCCTTTACAACAGATCCTGAGCTAGCTCGGCTCATGAACACAGCTTTGTTGCCCCCTGCAGGCCACACTGGGGACAAACGTCTTCATTTCTGATTGTTTATAAAAGTGATGTGTGGTGATGTTGGAGTGAGCAGACATCATGTGGAGGCTCCGCTCATCCCCACATGCAGAGAACTGACACACCGGCCAAACTAGCGAATGGACACCGCCTGTGATCCAGCCTGCGCTCGGTCAATTCCAACGAAGACGTACCCAAGTCAAGCCAACTCATTCAGTCTCAGGGTGTGTCTCTGTGAAGACGGCGTGTCTCTGCCTTCATAGGTCTTGGTGAAGGTGGTGTGGCCTTTGTATCTGTCAGTTACAGGGGAAGTGTTTACGTGTTTATTAATAAAGGGTGTTTGGCCTATCTACCTGTGAATCTCAATGAAGGGGTGTGGCCTCTGTGTGTGACTGTCGAGCTGCGTTCCATTCCTAAGTGTACTTCACAGGGTGCTCCCTACTCCCTACTCCCTGCTCCATTTGCAGGGAATGTCAGTAAAGGGAACTTCCCTTGAGAAAACTCCACCATTCGGAACACCCTGCGAAGTCATCAGCGCTGACGTCACTTCCTCCGTGCGTTACCATGGTAACATAAGCACCTCGGATACCTGTCGCTGCTGCTGTGAAAAAATTTAACAATACAGACATTAAATATTGAATATTTATTGAAACAAAAACTGATACCAATATAAAACATATACTATTGAAATGTGTAGAACTTGTAAATAAATTATAGATTAATAATAATAATAATAATAATAATAATAATAATGATAATTAAAGATGTCATTCACAGAGATGTGGCCTCTTTACCTGTCAGTCTCAGTAAAGGGGGTGTGGCAACTTTACCTGTCAGTTTGAATGAAGGGGGTGTGGCCTCTTTACCTGTCAGTCTCAGTGAAGGGGTGTGGCCTCTTTACCTGTCAGTCTCAGTGAAGGGGTGTGGCCTCTTTACCTGTCATTCTCAGTGAAGGGGGTGAGGCCTCTTTACCTGTCAGTCTCAGTGAAGGGGTGTGGCCTCTTTACCTGTCAGTCTCAGTGAAGGGGTGTGGCTTCTTTACCTGTCAGTCTCAGTGAAGGGGGTGTGGCCTCTTTACCTGTCAGTCTCAGTGAAGGGGGTGTGGCCTCTTTACCTGTCAGTCTCAGTGAAGGGGGTGTGGCCTCTTTACCTGTCAGTTTGAGTGAAGGGGATGAGGCCTCTTTACCTGTCAGTTTGAGTGAAGGGGTGTGGCAACTTGCCAGTCTGAGTGAAGGTGTGGCCTCTTGTCAGTGTCAGTCAAGGGTGTGTGGCCTCTATCTTATCCTAAAAAGTCCTAGCTGGGAGTCCTAGACTAAAAGTTATTTAGGAAACCTCTCAGAGCAACTCTGAGTGAGGAAAGTACAAAACCCTACCTTAATGAGGAGGCGTGGTCGACCCCGTTGCTAGGGATAATGCAGCAATTCAAAGACTGTGATTGGTTGATCAAATTAATCTTTAAAAGTCTAAAAATGCACTCTTTGTGAAATTAGAACATATAATAATACAGTAGAATAGACAGTAAGTGAAATCATAATGTTTGTATATATAATATAAAATAAATTGTATAATCATGACTACAGGAAACTTTATGCAAAGGTTCTGTTATAAGCTTTATATCTTAAAATTAATTAAAACAGCCAAATGGTAAAAATGTGTCTAATTTTGAAGCAACCAATTTCCACACAGTAGTTACTATATTTAAGTTCTCACGTTTATTTACCAAACTGATTTTATTACTTGTGATCCACTTAAGATTGATGGGATCAAAATAGCTCAGCTTTTACCAGTTTACATGATCGCAGGACGGTCTGTTTAAGTTACACTTTTGGACGGTATGTAGTCAACAATCCAAGAGAGATGGAAGGAAGTAAAAGAAGAAGTAAACCAGATTGGACAGAAGAGCAGTGTTTACTTTTAGCTTTACATTCAGCGATTGGAGAATATTAATTTTTTCTGCCATTTTGGCCTCTGCTATAGAAACTCTATATAAGTCCATAAAAGTCCTCCTCTCTACTCTTAACAATTTTAAACCTCAGGAGGTGTTTTTAGGTCTAAGATCTTTTGTGAATCATTTCTCTTTTTTAAAAAACAATTTAAGGGGATATTCTAAGAAAATTCCATAATTCTAAGAATTTTTTAAAAAATGTTGTCACTGGGAGCAACTTTTAGGCTTAAGAAGCTTCGTGAATATGGGCCCTGGTGTTTAACCTTGTAGCGTACAAACTCTTTCACCCTGGGTCAGGACGATGTTGTTGTGATAGTGTAATGTGTGTCATAGGCCACAGACTTCACAGTGAACAAATACACACTCATACGAATGATCCCAATACATTCTAGTAAAAAAGAAAAGTTCTCTTTATTTATGATTCTAGTTTATATTAATTGTAACTGTATATCAGTTTAAATATATGAACTCTAATGCAGCTGTTATGACACTATATTATATGTAAAGTTCACAGTGCTGCACTCTGATTGGCTGGAAGTACTCCCCTGTCGCAGATAAAAGCACGCTGCAGAGTCACAAAGCAGGAATCACTGATGAACACGTCTCTTCCCAGGATGGTGAAACTCCTGTGTGGTGCAGCTTTCATTACAGCTCTCGCTCTGTCCTACTACGTCTACACGCCCTTACCTGCGACCGTTTCCGAGCCATGGAAGCTCATGCTGGTCGGGGCGACATACCGCACCGCCACTCACCTGGTAAGAAAAACAACTAATTACCTCATTCAATACCCACCTAAAGGGGAGGCGAGATTAAATACCTCAGTTAATATAAAAATAGAGAAAGGTTAGAAAAATGAATTATGTCTTTTGAAAGGTTTGTAGAGATTGAGACAGGTGAGTTTACCAAGTGACAGGTGTGTAGGACAGAAACAATGACAAGAATTTGAAGACGGGTAAAATGGAAAAAAAAAGTTGCACAGCTGGTTAGAAAGGATGAAGGGCAGGTGGTACGAACACTGGAGGCAGGTGAGGGAGGACAGGTTTAAGTGACAGGTTTGAAAATGTAAAACAGGTGGGCGGAGAGAACTGGAACGGGATGAAAGACCAAAATTAAAAAGGTCATAAGCATAATCCCTTCATCACATGAAACACAAATTAACTGAATTTACTTAGCAATAATGCTAACTGAACAGAATTGAGCAGTACTGCTAAATCAATGCAAATAGCATCAAGGCTAAAGAAACAGAATTGGCTTAAATAAAAATTAAATAAATGAACTTATATTACTGAATTAGCAGTACTGCTAAACACCTAGTAGAATAAACTTAAACACCAAATATAACAAACAATGAGTTTGTGTATAAACAACAAAATTATATAATTTAATTTCATATGATTTCAATTAAAATACACATCATCCTAATGATAACAGGAAATGCTAATTAAGTGATCAGGATTAGCAGTTCAGTTTGCATGAAATGTTTGGTTCGCTGTGATTTCCTGTTATAATTAGGATGATGTGTATGTTAATTTAAATTATATGAAATTAAATGGAATATTGTTTAAGTTACAAATGAGTTTATAATATAATTTAGAAGACTATTAGTCGTATTGCTAATCTATTATTTTATGCTAATTATGGTGAGCTTTATGAACAACCCATTCATTCACACCTAGGTTTCCGCTAGGCTTCCTGCCTAGCCATGATCAGTGAGTTAGCGTGCATGCTAGTTAAAATGATCTTATTGTTTTTTGCTAATAACATTATTCTTTTTTTTCTGGTGTAAAATGTTGTGTTTGTTGATGTGCTTTGACCTAATTAAACAATACACATTTTATGTCAGTGTGTGTGTGTGTGTGTGTGTGTGTGTGTGTTTTCTGTATTTCCCTTCTGGGTGAAATGTAATATAAAACTGAAGGAATTTTGTTGCTAAACTGTTTATAAAGTTCATCATTTACACAACTGCAGCTAGTGTGTGTGTGTGTGTGTGGCACGGTTGCTAGTGAAGAGTGTCTTGTGTGTGGGGGATTTAAGTGTGTGTGTGTGTGTGTGTGAAAGAGAGAAAGATTTTCTTGTGCACTGTGTGTACATTGTATGTGTGCTTTTTGTACATAGTGAGTGTGGTTGCGTGTGTGTGTGTGTGTACATTGTTTTTGTATGCATTTTTGTGTTGTGTGAGGCAATTTAGATTAGTGTGCGTGTTTTTGTGCTTTGAATTGTGTGTATACCTTGTATTTGTATTTTTTTGTGCATTATGTGTGTGTTAGGTGTGTGTGTGTGTGTGTGTGTGTGTGTGTTTGTGACGTAATTACTGTATGTGCTTTTTTGTGCAGAGTGGTATGTGTTGAGTGTGTAAAATGTGTCTGGGGGTGTGCGTGTGTGTGTGTGTGTGTTTGTATAAAGCATGTTGGGTGTGTATGTACAGTTTTATGTTTGTGTGTTTAGGTGTATTTTTTAGGAGTCTTTGAAACATAAAGTGTGTTATTAAAACGTTGTGTGTGTGTGTGTGTGTGTGTGTGTCTGTGTGTGCGTATACATACTGTGTATATATATATATATATATATATATATATATATACCTCCTTAGGCCGATGTCACACACTCTCTGGGTCTTGTCCATCATCTCCATCTCCTCAGTGAGTTAATCAGGAGTTTTGAACGCTTTGTGCCGGAGGAGTTTCACAACATTCAGATCAAAGACACAGAGTTCGGCGGCGTTCAGGTCCGTGTGTACCTGCCTCAACACCGAGACGACACACTCAGACCCGCTGTACTGTTCATTCATGGGGGAGGGTGGGCTCTCGGAGCACCCAGTAAGTGTGTGTGAGTGTTAGATGGAGCATGTTCAGTTAGCCATATTGCTAATTACATTGATTTAGACATCTGGTTAATTATATTCAGTGAGCCTTATTGCTAATTATGGTCGTTAGCCTTATTGCTAATTATGGTTGCTAGCCTTATTGCTAATTATGGTTGCTAGCCTTATTGCTAATTATGGTTGCTAGCCGTATTGCTAATTAATATAAGTTGATGTCATTGCTATCACGCTAACTAATGTTTGTTATTGTGCAGAGCTGGGTTCTTACGACTTGCTGTGTAGGAAAATGGCGGTCAAGCTGAACGCTGTGGTTGTAACAGTGGAGTAAGTATGTGTGTGTGTGTGTGTGTGTGTGTGTGTGTCTGTGTGTGTTTGTGTGAAGTTATGTGTGTATGATATTTCACCTTTCTGTATGTAGCTACCGTATGGCCCCAGACGTACGCTTCCCTGTGCAGTATGAGGAGTGTGTGCAGGTGGCACGTCACTTCCTGCGACCTGAAGTCTTGGCACATTACTCTGTGGATCCGGGGCGAGTTGCTGTGTGTGGTGACAGTGCAGGGGGAAACCTTGCTGCCGCAGTCTCACAACGGGTGAACTTTAACCCATCCTTCTCCGACTTATTACTATTTAAAAAGAAAAGAACATTGTGGAGGGTGGAGTGATTGTTCTGGTCATCCCTGGTGTAAATAATGGGTAAAGAGTGAGTGTGGTCATGTTGTTATAGGTTCTCCATACTTTTCAGCAATCACTAGTTGATTCCAGGTAACATAACTGTGGGTTTTTTCTTTTTATAAAGCTCTGGCCCCTGCTGTACTCTTCATTATAACAGGTACCTACAAATAGCCTGAATGTATTTATCATGGCATTATTTAGGGCATGGCGGGTCATAAAAAAAAAAAGTCAGTTTCCTTAAGTACTGGTCTGTGCGACCGTCCAGTGTGTTATCATAACACTGTAAAACCCCACCATATAAAACAAAAGAGGGAACTGTGTGTCCAAGAAGGTCTGGCCTGGCTAACCCATTGAACATGTGCTAAGGATTTTACTTCAAGCCTGAGGTCATGACCTTGCTCAAGGTCCAAAACATTGGCAGTGGTAGAGCTGGGATTTAACCTTTTAACAGCCTGATCAGTGGCCCAGTAGTCTAAAGTTTTAGGCAACAAGACAACCTCCGTATCTTACCCCCTTTGGGACACACATGTCTGCAGCCAACAGATGAAATTAGACCATTCCAGATCTCAAGGGATTCCTCCATTGCTTCAGCTGTCACTACATGAGTATAGATGGGGAAAAGGAGCAGAAGGTTGCTTTGTAGACTTTGGCAATAGTTCCTAAAGTTTTGATGGCCAAGAATTTGACACTATCTTGGCAGCACAAGTGACCTGGGGCAAGAATGCATGTCACCATTGATTTCATGCACGTTTTTACCCTGGCTACAATTTTTAGATAGTAATTTCTCAAAACAAATAATACGGCAGCTTTCTGCTTGCACTATGCTTAAGCTTTGCTCAGCTGTCTGCTCAGAAAAGAGACTGCAACCATGTTTGTGTTCACGCTGCTCATGTCTAATGCATCTACAGTAACAAATGGCATTTCCTGGCTAAAGCGTGTGTGTTCAAGCAAAAAAAAACTTTTAAATATGCAGGATACAGGGTCCAGGAGCAGGGTCAGGAACCTGTAAGTTAAACAATGAGCTAACTTACCCATTATGCCATATCCTTTGCAGCGGACTAAAAATTGGTCATAATAAACTCAGATTGTTGTTATAATTTCTCCTTGCCTTCTTTTGGTCTAGATTGGCCAAGACACCAGACATGATGTGATGGAGAGCAGCAGTGAAAATGTGATGAACAACATCCGTGATGATGCAAGGAACAGCAGTGGAGATGGTGGAGTAAAGTTTAAGTTACAAGTGTTGATCTATCCTGTGCTTCAGCCTTTGGACTTCAATACGGCATCCTACCAGCAGAACTGGGGAATCCCCATCCTTTACCGTGACCTGATGGCACGGTACTGGTTAGAGTATCTGGGTGCAGACGGGTCCCTGCTTGACACCATCCTCCTGAACAACCACACCGCATTGGATGACTCTCAGGCCAACCCTCACCGCTCTAAAGTCAACTGGACATCGATGATCCCTGAGCACATGCGCAAACAGTATAGGGCCATCTTCCCTCAGACCGGTTCACCCTCCGTCCTACAGGACGTCCCTGCGATGCTGGACCCACGGGCTGCTCCACTGCTTGCCGAACAGGAAGTACTGAAGACAGTGCCACCTGCTTATATCATGACATGCGAACATGACGTGCTGAGAGATGATGGAATGATGTACATACGGCGATTAGAGTTTGCTGGCGTCTCTGTCATGCATCGACACTATGACGACTGCTTCCACGGCTGCGTGAGCTTTGCCTTCTGGCCATTGTACTTCTCTGTAGGGATACGAGCTATAGACGATTACGTTGCGTGGCTTGACACACACCTGTAGATGTGACCTTTAAACACACTTTCACCTGACCTAGGAGTGTAGAATGAAGAGACAGAAATAACAGATCTTAGAATTTTAAGCTCTGATTATGGATGGAACAATAAATTTGAAATCAAAATATCTCTGTAGTATTTATAGCTGAAGGTTTAAGAAGCTGATGATGTAACAAAAGCAATTAAAAATATAAAGGTACTTACAAAACACCTAAATTGTGAGTTTCGAACTAAATTACAGACATTATCGACAGAATCACAATTCTTCACACATTCTAATTTCTATATTGCATTTATGTACTGGACATAACTGCATAATATATTTACAGTCATCTGACTTGCGTTCCTTTCTTAAGTCTTATTGCAAACTATGTCTATGATCTACACTGCCAGTCAAAAGTTTGAACACCCTTCTAACTTCATGATCGTTCCTGATTTCTATTTCTTACTACACTGTAAAACAAGCTGAAATGGTTTTGCAAATGCACTTGACAATACTGTTTTAGCAAAAACTGTTCCAGAACAACTGACCTCCGTGTCTTAAAATAACCAATGACTGTTGTTGCTGTTGTTGTAACTTAATTACCTAATAATAAATGTGTTATTTCAAAGTTTTGAAAAAAAAATAGTATTGTTCTAGAATGTTGTTGTTATTCATTCGGCTGCTCCCGGCGTGAGGTCATAACAACGGACCATCCAACCTTCACACAACTTGGCAGAGGTTTTACGTCGGACGCCCTCTTTGATGCACCCCTCCTATTTTATCTGGGCTTGGTACTGGCACTGCTGAAGTTTGGATATTGGTTTGGAATTGGACCTGGGCCTTCCGCTTGGCAGGCGAGAAACCAATGTCCAAATGTTTGACTGCTACCATATGAAATCGCTTGATAAACTTATTATATTTACTCCCATTACCTGCGAATGGAGTGTGCCGTCAACACGCTGCCACTCCTCACCGTGGGCTTCAGGAGCCCTGAGCTCGGCTTGATGTACCAGTTTCACCGTAGACGACGCTGCCTAGTCTTATATTCAGTGACGTACAAGTTTTCACCATAGATGATGCTAGCTACTGTTACATCTGGTAAGAAACGCTTGTGGGACACCTGTGACAAAACCACCTGCGCAAAAAGACACCAACAAACAAACAATTTCTGGTTTATATATTTGTATAGAGGGGTTGCATCAGGAAAGACATCCGGCATAAAACCTGTGCCAAGCTGTTGTTGGTCCGCAGTGGCGACCCGTCAACACGAGCCGCCGAAAGAGTAACAACAAAGTATGATTAAATGTATTTTTCGCTCTCCCACTTTCTCTGCATTTTCATGTATATTTTACATTGTTATGTACAAGCTTTAGAAAATTGTATTTTTCTTATTGGCTGTAAATAAAATACTGTATGCTGGCTACATTGTAAGCTGTAAATGTTTGCAAGTTTTAGTTATATACTATGTGTTTATTAATTATTTTGATAAACTATGGGATGTATGGATACAGTGTACACACATACATTTAGTACATTGTATGCACTGCTTTTCCTTTTCACACACACACACACACACACACACAGAAAATCAAGGAATCCAGGTTAAAGTTTATGTCCAGAAATACTCAAAGTGTAGTTAATCAGAGAACACTCAAACACTCACGACCTGTCAAACCTCCAGGTGGTATTAACAGTTATAGTATAATGCTGTATGTTAACATCTTAACTGATTTGTCGTGATTGTTTTCATGATTTAAGTTTAAACCCCAGGGTTTTTTGTAGAATAAAAAATATAATTATGTTCACTGCATGAAAAGAGCCTAATTTGAAAAAAAAAAAAAACTTCCAGGTTACAAAAAAATGTAATATCCAGAGGCAACCATGTTACTCAAGTCAACAGACACACTTTATAAGTTATTGTGCAAAACAATAGAAATTGGTGTAAGTCGTTAAAACTTTATTTACAGGAATCAGAACAACGTCTGTATAATTGAAAATAACATTTGCACAGATATGAGCCACAAACTGGGTGAATTTTATATAAATATTACAAAATATCTTTGGTATTTTGTATTAAATGGTGATTATAAATGTAACACAATCGTGTCGGGGTTTCTCCTCGTCACAGGGTAACTTTCCCTCACAATGAGATGTAGTGACCTCACACCTTCTAAAGGAGTTGTGTGTGAGATTCGCTGATGGTGACCCAGAGGTTTTAAAGGTATTTTTAATGTTTTAAGTACATTTTAGACATTTGATTATACTTTTAATGAAGTGTTGCTATTCATATGTTTTGTTCTGTTCAGCATCCTGCAAGAGATATTATGAAACCCTAAGGAGAAAAGATTCAATGGAGCAGCCTGACAAAGCAGATCCGAGGGAATCATTTAAAGCTTTGGCCGAAAACATACATCTGTTTTAAATATTTCATTTTTGAGATAAAAAAAAAATATCTATTGCATACTTTGCCATTTACAAACACACACATTTATATTGTCACTTTCATGCTGCTCTTTGCACAGTTACTTCGGTTTTTGCAGTGTACTGAACCGCTACAGATGTGGACGTATACAGACGTGGAATTCGATATTTTTCTGTCAGTATTTTTCTGGGTATATCCGAAAACCAGTGGACTTTACTGGTCCATATACGGCCCTTTTCATGCAGTGATTGGGTTGATTCTAAAGATTTGTGGACTTTTCTGCCCTCTGGTGGTGATATATAAGCGGTACAGGTGACAAATATTCTGTAATGTATGCAACATTTGATTTTTCCACAGGCTTTTGTCCTTTGACATTTATAAGGTTTGTCTTAATTTAAGTACAGCCACAAAAACATAGGTATATTAAAGCCCACATTATCAGTTTATAATCTTATTTTGCAGAACAACAACAATTACAATAACAATAATAGTGCAGGCCATCGATGCTGTAGTTCCTACCTGCAATGTCCATTTATAGTTAAAAATGTATGAAAAATGACAGCATGGTTTAATTGTGTACTTAAACAAATTTAAAAAACTATCTAGAAACTATATATAATAGAAAAAAACATTAAGTGTGTGTGAAAACAAGAGCATCAACCTCGACCCGTACACTGAGCTAAGGTGAGGTAGTTCGGATAAATTGTCCATCAGATGGTAAACGATAACGGTAAACATTTCTAGTTGTAGTAGCAGCAAATAAAAAATTTTTTGGGCAAATAGCTGTTAGTAAATATTGTGCAAAAAAGCAACTGCAGATGGTTTGTGAAACTGCAACAAGGGACACAAGGAACTTTCGTAAAGTAGGAATTAACTGTCTGAAATTATCTACAGGGAAATAATATATAGAGTGAAATTAAATAAAGCTACAGTGAGGAAAAGATAATACTCAACTAATTAACTAACATGGGAGTGTTTGTGGTAAATAAAAAAAATCACTATTAAATGTTTTTCCTTTTATGTATTTACACTTTTAAATCTCAGGGTCAAAATTGAGGTTAAAATTGCACGAGACTTTGATTTGCGCCCTCTGGCGGTTGTCGCTAGTAATAACACTTCTCTCTGAATGACGCCGCGCCCCTAAACCGTGACTCGTGATTGGCTGATCAAACTCCGCCCACATCGCAGATTGGCTCTGACTGCGGAAGCAGCTTGCGCATGCGCAGTGTTTCTGAGGTAAGGACGCGTCTCCAGAGAGTGACGGCTTTTCAAAATGGCGGCGTACACACTGCTCCGGAGCGGCGGGGGGATTTTACACACTCTCAGGTCGTCCTTAAAGACTTTTACTCATGTGCCGCAGAGCTGCGCCGCTTTACCGGGCTGTAAGGGTTCACCGAGCGGCCAGTGGAGGAGCTCAGGCCGGCTGTCGGTGCAGGAGAGGATCGAGGAGAAGCGGAGCGCCGCGCTGAGGGGGGGCGGGGAGCAGAGGACGCATGCGCAGCACAAACGGGTAGACAACACCAAAACACAGCAAGCAAACACCACACACACATCCCCCCCCCCCCCCACACACACACACACACACACACACATCCACCCCCTCACACACATCACCCCCCCCCCCCACACACACACACATCCACCCCCCCCCCCCACACATACACACCACCCCATCACACACACACACCCATCACCCCTCACACACACACACACACACACACACACTGGAGTGACCTTCACCTGAAATACTGAATAAAAGTTATTTTATAAAACTTTAAGTAGAATTTATAGTATAACACTGTGTACATGTCTGTATAATTTAATAGTGTCAATTATAAACTATATGTTGTATTTATTCTACTTGTTTGAGTTTATTCCAATTTCAGTTTTCATATTATATTAAATGAAAGTAATAGTGTCCTAGAAATTATGAAATCATTGCAAAGTTTTTAAAACGCACATCATGAATCAAAGGTTTAATTTTAATTTTACTTTATTATTAATGTAAACTAATTATTCTAATTAATAATGAAAAACAGCTTTGAGTTATGTGTAATGATTATATTCCTGTTTATGTTGAATATTAAAGATGATGCCTCTGTGCTCTATTTAACATAAAAAAAAACAAATGTATACAAATGTTATAACTGCATTTTAAGAAATGCATGACGAAGAATCGTAACCGTACTTATTATAATAAAAACCTGGTTAAAATGTTCCGTTATGGTCATCTGTCAGGTTTTTTTTCCCCAGCTTCAGTAAAATACTGAATAAAAATATAGTAAAAAAGTACTGAATATTATGACAGAAATATAATGCCTTAGCATGCTTTAGAGAACAGTTTTGTTTTGGTTATTATTCAATAGATTACTTGTCCTTTTAGTTGCAGGATATAAAAAACGTCCCACAAAGCTCTGCGATTTAATCACAATTTGATTCAGAATTGATTTATAATTTTTCAATTATTTTGTAAACTTAAACATGAAAACATGTTCTATAATTTACTTCTCTTTATTCAAATCCACCATAGCTGTTGCGGCAAAGTGCTTACAACGTTCATAAATGCTCATGTTTTGCAAGAGTATTAGTACTTCGGCTGAGTTTATGTGCGGTTGATGCCACACTGTCACCTACTGGACTGGAATACGGAGCAGAAGGTCGACAAAAAAATTACGCTTGAACAATCAATAATAATACAATCAATAATTTAAGTTACACCAAGTTGTAGTGTTTATTTGAAACTTTTAATAGGTTGTTTTAATATTTCAAAACCTGAAAGAACTAAAGCTGATTCAAAACAAAAAGACAATAAACTTTAGTGCTCCTGAATCGAATCAAATTGAAACTCCGAATGTCCAAAAATCTAATCAAACTGAATTAAATCGACAGACGAGCTCAGTCACAAGTATGAAATTTTTAAACTTTAAAAAGTATGTGCTAATAAATTTTTTTTTCTGTTACTGACACTGGAGACTCCTTCCTTAAACTTTATAGAGATCCTCTCCACGTAGAAATGATTTTGGTTCTGTTTCTCACCAGAGGCACCTGCGCTAAACACGAGAATGAACAGTTACTATAGAAACAATAATTTATTATTAATATAAATCCTTGCTGTTGTTATTAAAATTAATCTACATATGGGTCTGTAGGTAGGTGGACTTTATGTACATAGTCTCCTTGAAACATGAGTGTTAGAACAGCTTTGTTCTTGCAGCCTGTATTTTGGACATGTTTACACACATCATGAGAGAGAGAATCATGGTGGACAGAGCACTCACTCAGGTCTGTGTCATGCCTTGCTGATGTTAATAAAGCTTTGTGAATTTGAATGGGTCCTCAGGGAAAGCTGACCGCTCGAGAGAGAGTCGCTCTGCTGCTGGATCCCGACTCGTTCGTCGAGTACGACATGTTTGTGGAACATCGCTGTGCTGATTTTGGAATGCAGGCCGATCACAACAAGGTGACGCATCCGTGTTTATTACATCGTTACACCTCTACACCTTCATACAGTCTTAATTAGATGTTTGAGATCTGTGTGTGTGTGTGTGTGTGTGTGTGTGTGTGTGTTTGTGTGCCCCCAGTATCCAGGTGACAGCGTGGTCACAGGACAGGGCCGTATAAACGGTCGGCTCGTCTACGTCTTCAGCCAGGTGAGTACCAGATGATCTCTGACTCCATCCTCTAGTGGTCACATGATGTCACAGGATATGATGTCACATCTCTCATCTTTGTGCTCAGGACTTCACCGTGTTCGGAGGGAGTTTATCAGGAGCTCACGCCCAGAAAATCTGCAAAGTGAGTCCAGTCTGTCCAGGTTCCCTTTCACAGGTGTGTGTGAAAGGTCAGAGGTCACATTCAGGACTCACATGTGTGTGTGTAGGTGATGGACCAGGCCATGATGGTTGGAGCGCCAGTGATTGGGCTGAACGATTCCGGCGGAGCGAGAATCCAAGAAGGTGTTGAATCTCTGGCAGGATACGCCGACATTTTCCTGGTGAGTGAGACTGATGGACAGGCAGCAGAGGGATAGAGAGACAGACTGATGTCAGGATGAACAAACCTTTCTCTCTGTGTCTCTCTCAGAGGAACGTGTTGGCGTCCGGAGTTGTCCCTCAGATCTCTCTCATCATGGGTCCGTGTGCAGGAGGAGCCGTTTATTCTCCCGCTCTCACTGACTTCACTTTCATGGTCAAGGTGGGGATCATTTTAACTCCGCCCTCTCTTCCTCTTTATAACCCCGCCCTCTCTTCCTCTTTATAACCCCGCCCTCTCTTCCTCTTTATAACCCCACCCTCTCTGCTTGTTTATAACCCCGCCCTCTCTGCTTGTTTATAACCCCGCCCTCTCTGCTTGTTTATAACCCCGCCCTCTCTGCTTGTTTATAACCCCGCCCTCTCTGCTTGTTTATAACCCCGCCCTCTCTGCTTGTTTATAACCACGCCAGTCTCTTCCTCCACTCACTCCACTTAAAAAGAAAAAAAAATCCACTCACTTTACCTATTTATGACCTGCCCTTTCTATTTATTTTATATTTTTTCATCTTGTTTCGTATTTGTGACTTTGTGTGTGTGTGTGTGTGGTCGGTCAGGATACGTCGTATCTGTTCATCACAGGTCCTGATGTGGTTAAATCTGTCACTAATGAGGATGTAACGCAGGAGGAGCTGGGCGGAGCCAAAACACACACTGCTGTGTCAGGTAGTAGCACTGACCTTGTGTGTAATGTTCCTGATCTCTATAAAAACTAGCCTTAACTCTCTCTCTCTCTCTGTAGGCGTGGCCCACAAGGCGTTTGAGAACGACATCGATGCGTTGCTGAACCTCCGGGAGTTTTTTAATTTCCTGCCCCTCAGTAATAAAGACTCGGCTCCGGTCATAGAGTGTCACGACCCCAGGTAACCCCAGCAGCCGGGACGAGTTCTCCACGTCTGGATATATCCTGATGTTTACGGATTAAATAGTTCTACTAAGAGTGTGTGTGTGTTTTCATCCCTTCAGTGATCGCCTTGTTCCTGGACTTGACACACTCGTTCCCTTTGAGAGCACAAAGGCCTACGACATGCTGGACATCATCCACAGTGTACGCCTGTCACTCTCTCTCTCTCACACACACACACACACACACACACACACACACACACACACACACACGCTTAGTGGTTATAAAATTCCATTCTCTGATTTGTTGGGGCTGTGTCCCAAATCACAAAGTGCTGCAGTTAAAAATGTGTTTGTCCCACTGTGGATTTGGGACACAGCCATCGTCCCCTGCTATGGAAGACATGCTGCAGTTCAAAGGTTATTTTTCCTGCTTTCCTTTTATTCTGGTAGAAAGTGATTTAGGACACGAGCCGAGTATTTACACGTTACATTAACAGTTTAATTGAGTGACCATGTTACTGTACACAACATGTACACAACATCCCGTGGGTAGTGCACTAATCAGTCCTGCTTATTCAGTAACTGAGGCGTTTGGAACCGTATCAGAATATTTCCCGTCTTTATTTCAGATCGTAGATGAACGTGAGTTTTTTGAAATCATGCCGAGTTACGCCAAGAACATCGTGGTGGGATTTGCCCGCATGAACGGTCGCACAATCGGCATCGTGGGTAATCAGCCTAAAGTAGCTTCAGGTGAGAGAGAGAAGTGTAATGCTATATACACAGAAACACACACACTGTCTGTGTTTTACACTCCGTCTGTGTGTGTGTGTGTGTGTGTGTGTGTGTGTCTCAGGATGTTTGGACATAAACTCCTCAGTGAAGGGCGCACGCTTCGTACGCTTCTGTGACGCCTTCAACATTCCCATTATCACCTTCGTCGATGTTCCTGGATTTCTACCAGGTAAGAACACACATGCTGCTCTGGGCGTGTCCCAAACCACACACCATATTCCCTACATAGTGCACATGAACACCATCATGCCATTGAGGTCCTGTAGTCTAGTACAGTGGGTGGATTTGTTTCTTTTAAAGTGGAGTGAGTGGAGAAAGAGACTGGTGGGGTTATAAACAAGCAGAGAGGGCGGGATTATAAAGAGGAAAAGAGGGCGGGGTTATAAACAAGCAGAGAGGGCGGGGTTATAAAGAGGAAAAGAGGGCGGGGTTATATAAGCAGGAGCGGGAGAATAAACGGCTCCTCCTGCACACGGACCCATGATGAGAGAGATCTGAGGGACAACTCCGGACAGCACGAGGTCCTGTTCTAAACCACATGCCCTATTCACTACCTAGTGAACATGAAGACACAGGTGGTGTGTGTGTGTGTGTGCCCAATCTCACACGCTATTCACTACATAATGCACATAAACACCATTATTAGCCTGCTTGGGTCTTAAACCACACTCTGAACACTATGACCAGTCCATTGTGGGCGTGTCCCAAACTACAGATGTTGTTCACTACCGAGTGCACATAAACACAGAGCTGATTGTGTGTGTTACTGCAGGGACGGCGCAGGAGTACGGAGGAATCATCCGACACGGGGCCAAACTGCTGTTCGCCTTCGCAGAGGCAACGGTTCCCAAAATTACAATCATCACCAGGAAGGTGTGTGTTTGTGTGTGTGTGTGTGTGTGTGTGTGTGTGTGTGCACATTTAATGCCGTCCTTCAGAAAACACAAAGTGAACATATTTTGAGGATTAGTTCTGAGCTTTCAGTGGTGTGTGTGTGTGTGTGTGTGTGTGTGTGTGTGTGTGTGTGTGTTGTCCAGGCGTATGGTGGAGCGTACGACGTGATGAGCTCCAAACACCTGCGTGGTGATGTTAATTACGCCTGGCCGTCAGCTGAGGTGGCTGTGATGGGGGCCAAGGTAAAAACTCCACATCGCTATGACGACTTTATTAACACTTAAATATGTATAAAGTATGTTTAATGAAGTGTCAGGGGAAGTGGGCGGAGTCAGTCCAGATTTGCGTCACGAGTCTAATTTCACTGCGGAGTAACTGCTTCGTCTACTTAATCAGTAACAGTACCTGCGTAGGTCTTAGTTTATGCAATGAGTGTCATTTAATTAATGCAGTAATAAATAGAATTAAAAGCTCATCATTAAATTTAATAATTTATAGTAAGTATCGAAAATTTCATTTACTGTTAGTAATTAAATAAACGTGCAGTATAAAGATCGAAGAGTAAACTTGTTACATTATATGTTTTGTTCTGTTACTTATCAATTAACAGAACAATATTAAACATTTTTAAATATAACTAGCCTATTCTTTTTGATGTACATGTTGCTTTTGTGGGACAGTTTAATTTTATAATTTTTTTCAATTAATAATTAATTTATATTCTCTCCTCCTCAGGGTGCCGTGCAGATTATTTTCAGGGGGAAGGAGAACCAGGCCGAGGCGGAGGCCGAGTACGTAGAGAAGTTTGCTAACCCTTTTCCTGCTGCTGTCCGAGGTTTGTATATACACACTCACACACACACACACACACACGTTAATTGCATGTTAGTGTGGTTGATGTAGTGCAGTAGTGTGTGGTTTGGGACAGAGCCACAGGTTCATTTGGCTCAAACATGTGTTAAGTAGTATGGAGTACAGACTGTGTGTGTGTGTGTGTGTTTGTGTGTGTGTGTGTGTGTGTGGTTTGGAACACGGCCCATGTCTGAGGTTTTGTAAAAAAATTTTTTTGACTGAGCCTGCATCCCAATTTGCCCTCTAGCTGACCAAATAGTGGTCAGTTTAGGGACCATTACCAGGTTGCCATGACAACCTGCCAGTGTCTGTCTACGCTGTGTTCCAAACCACCGTCCTGCTGTGCTAATGCCATGTCTTTGGCTAAACAGTGCACTAATGTGCCTCGAATCACTGCAGCACTGAGTGGGGTTTGAAAAATCATGTTTTTGATGGAGTAGTTAGTGAGGTATGGTGCAGATTGGGACGAGGCCCGTATCTCAATCAGGATAAATACACACGATTCATTGTGAAATAGTGACTAAATGAGTAAGACAAACATACACACACACACACACACACACACACATATATATATATATATATATATATATACACACGACTAACCCTCTTTACCCGTCTGCAGGGTTCGTTGATGACATCATCCAGCCGTCCACCACACGCATGAGGATCTGCAGAGACCTGGAGGTTTTGGCGAGCAAGAAACAAAGCAACCCGTGGAAGAAACACGCCAACATCCCGTTATAGCCCCGCCTACTGAGCACTACACACTCCGCCTCAGTGCACACACTGTCACTGTGGATGAAAGAATAAACACCTTGAACACAGTTAATGTCTGTCTTGAACTCTGCACTTACACCAACTAACAACAACATTTAACTAGTTCAGTAGCAACATCTGCTTTTATAGTGATATTGGCAAGCGAGCTAGTTATTGTGGTTAGTGCATTTTAATTAGTAAGAGGTTTAATTGGACTGTTTAGGACACCATGGGCTGTGAGTGAGGTGGTGTAATAGGTTGGTATAAAGACCAGGCAGGGTCATTTGAGGACAGTCAGGGGGCATAAAGGAGTCTAAAAGTGCAATACAGTGTATTATTAGTATGTATTTAAATCAGTGTGTGTGCGTGCCCATCAATGGCACTCTTCTAACACATGGGTGACAGTGTGGTATAGTGTGTGTGTGTGTGTTTGTGTGTAGCAGGGCAGGTTGGAGGAGACGGGCCTGTAGGGGGCCTGGAGGACAAATGAGTCTCAGTAGTTTGGACTGTATTCTGCAAAGCCTAATGGTTCTTCTTCCACACTACGAGTCTGTAACAGACATAAACAAAGAGCACAGAAACTCATTGTGTGAATTACAGTTCTGATGATGTGGTGATTTTGGTGAGCAGATGATCCGCAGCTGAGCTCTGCGTCCAATTTGCCCAAACGATGATCTGATCATCCCTGCAGTGATTATGTGACAGACGTGTACTGTTAGTGCTTCACCACATCAGAGTTTACTGCAGTCACTCGGAACCATTCAGGAAGACTCGGGAGGGGAGAGGGGGGCGAATAAAATGCACAATACACCTCACATCTGAGCTCGTTACAGCGATGTGGCATTTACATGCGTCAGCCTTTTATTCTTTCATTCCTTCTTTCTCTGTAGGCAGCACCGTTATTCATTCACTTACCTTCAGTAAACGCTTCCATGGAAACCACAAATCTCGTTTTTAACACAGAGTGGTTTGTCGGTGCAAATGCTCAGGTGTGTGTTTCACCCTCATCCGCTGATTTACCAGTTTACACCAACACTAAAAGTTTGGATAGCAGAAGCACCAGGTCAGACATTAGATGCCTCAAGATGGACCAGTAGAAGTTTGGATGTTTGAAGCCTCGGTTTCCTCCTACAGCCTAAACACATGCGGTCTGTATGTGCATGTGTCCTTCACCCCATCCCTGGTGTCCTCACCTTGTGCCCTGGTTTCCAGTGAACTACTCAAGGCCTCCAGACACACACACACCCACAGAGGAGACACGCTACTGAAATTGGATGGATGATGTAAAATGTGCATGAAACTAGTCATCTTCTGTTCTCACGTATAGTTTATTTAGTGAATAAAGTTATAAAGTATAAATGCATGATGTTTTTTTTTCCCCTCTCCATTCCTTTGAAGCATCTGATCTGTATTTAGCTGTAAAACGTGAACTGGATGTGTAAAGTTTAGATCTGTCCGATGATACGGATGTGGGCGGGGTTAGGAGTTGGAGGGCGTCAGAAACATTTGGCTTCACTTTATAAACAGCCATGAGAAAACTGCAGTGCTTTCACTCTTAAGTGTTCAGTAGTGACGTCATGGTGAAGTGTTAGAAGTGAATGCTTTGATCTTTAATGACTAATCCTCTCCTCTGGAACGACTGATACACTCTAATACACTGTAGCGCATTGTTCCTGATACGCCCGAAGAGCAATGCCCAAATACTGAGGGGGTGCAACAGACAGACAGACAGACAGAAAGGCAGACACATGGGAAGGTAGACAAACTAACAGACAGACGGACAGGAAGGCAGACAAACTAACAGACAGGAAGGCAGACAAACTGATGGAGAGACAGATGGGAGGGAGGACAGACAGATTTGGTGTTCTTATATAAAAAATGTAAGCGACGCTATATTGCACCTGCCGGCTGGTGATCAGCGTGCTTATACAAGCCTGTAAGTGTGTAATTGTTTGAGTGTGTGTGTGTGTGTTTCAGGGCTGCACAGAGACGTGGCACTGAACTGACAGAAAACTCAACTCTGTCCAACAAGACTTTACGTGTTCAGTCACTTTTTCCAAATTCCATCTTGGTTTTGCTTTAAGAGAGTGTGTGTGTGTGTGTGTGTGTGTGTGTGTTAAAACATTGTAGAGTGCATTAACAGCCTCGTGGCATTAATAGTAAAACATCTAACATACAATGACAAGATTATTTTAATTAACAGCATAATTATTAAATATTACAACTTGCATAAACAGCAGTATTAATAACATTATAATACAATTAATAACATTATTAATAACCTTTATAAACAGTGTTAAAGAAATTAATAACATTGCAATAATATTTATCACAGCATCTACGGCCTAGTAGTATAAATAACAGCAATAATATCTGGTGGCTGACTGGACCACATCAACTCATTAAACTTAATCACAGCTCTAAATCAATGCTCCTCCCACTCTGACTGTTACCATGACAACCAGTGTAAATCAGTGTTCAGGCTAAGCTCACAGTTAGGACATGCTAGCATGCAGTTCAGTAACTATTTGAAAAATGATCAATGTTTGTTGTCGCTTGTTTAGAGACAAAGTTGAGCGAGCGCAAGTGAGCATGAGCATCACCCCCCGTCACCACGGCAACAGGCATGTTAATGGTACCCTGGTACCCTGGTTAAAACATTCACACCTGGTGCAGTGACCGCCGTGTAAACAATGTGGTCACCTGTCAGTGTGTCATCACCTGTGTTCATCCTGCAGGGCCAATGTCAGTGAGGATGAAGGAGAACAAGTTCTGCAGCACTCAGCATGTTTCCTACTACAGCTGTAACCGCACACACACACACACACACACACACTTTCTCTCTGTCGGTTTGTGGTTCAGGCTTTTAAAGAGCCATTTTTCCAGACCAACACCAAAACTCATTCACTCACCCATTAATCAGTGTGTGTGTGTGTGTGTGTGCACATTCTGTTAATCCTCATATCTGTCATTAATATCAATGTTATTATTCTAAAATTATTCATAATGTTATTATAGTCAACAATCAGCAGGTTCCAGGCTGGGAAAACGTAGTTGTCCCGGGATGGACAATAGAATGTTGGACATTAGAAGAAGCTCCTTAATAGTCAGTAGAATCTTCAGGTTGGACATTAGAAGCTCGTTAATATATATTAGAATGTTGAACAATATAAGCATTAGGTCAGACATTAGAAGCTTGGTGTTGTCATTTGTTAAGAGACAAAGTTGAGTCAGCATAGACATTATATAAATGTTGGACATTAGAAGCTTCATGGTGGACAGTATAATATCCAGGTTGAAAATTTAAAGCACCTTATGGATATTAAGCTGGTGGACATTACAAGCTCCATAATGGATATCAGAATGTTGGACATCAGAACATCCATGTTACATATTAGAAGCTCCAAGTTGAACATTACAAGCTCCAAGTTGGACATCACATGATCCATTATGGACACTAAAATGTTGGACATTAGAAGCTCCATGATGGGCAGTGGAATTTTAAGGTTGGACATTAAAAGCTCCATGATTGACATCAGACACTACGTTTAACATTAAAAAGTTGGACATTAGAAGCTCCAGGTTGCACATTAGAAGTTTCAAGTTGGACATAAGAACCTCCATGATGGATATTAAAAGCTCCACAATGTTAAGTAGAAACTCCATGATGGACATTGGAAGCTCCATGATGAACCATAGACACTTCATGTTGAACATTAGAAGGTCCAGGTTGGACATTAATAGCGCCAAGGTGGACAATTATTAGGCAGGATGTTGGATATTAAAGGCCAGTGATTGGTAACAAGTCTTTTAAATTTAAAAAAGTACAAAAATGTTGTCCTTAAATGTTTGTTTGTAAAATCATTAATTGGATAACTTGTCAATTAAATTAGCTCCGCCCCTAGACTGTAGTGTCATGATGTCATATTCTGCTGCATGCCTTATTCTAAGAACTATTTTAATAAAAGGAACAATGAAATGAGTTATTACTGTTTTATAGCAGGTTTTTACACAGTGGAGTCGTGTTATTAGTGGATAATAAATGGTTTGATCTTATTTTTAAATAGTAAGCTGCATCATGTGCGTGTCATGTTTGACTGGACAGCTCTTATACCGGGAATTTACCACATCGTTTTACACCTGCTTCTGTGTGTGTGTGTGTGTGTGTGTGTGTGTGTGTCCTTTCGTCAGTTTGTTTTTTCTTCATCTGTTGTCTCTCTCACTCTGTTTCTGTTACTCAGTTGAATTCAGTTTAGTTTAGAAGCGCTTTATTGGCATGAAGGTTAACCAAATAAATACATTGTTGCCAAAGAAATTATAAATGATTGATTACATTATAAATAACACTCACTGCCTATCTATCTATCTATCTATCTATCTATCTATCTATCTATCTATCTGTCTGTCTGTCTGTCTGCCTGTCTGCCTGTCTGTCTGTCCCTATTCTATAGTCACCCAATTATCAGGTTGCAGGCCAGGAAGAACCTAGAACCTAGGCTCAGCAAGAAATGGTTCCAGGTCAGACCTTAGAATGTTGGACAGTAGAAGCTCCATAATGGACATTAGAATATCTAGGTTAAACAAAACAAGGTCAGTGATGGACATTAAGCACTCCATGTTGGACATGAGGACGTTGGGCAATCTCCAGGTTGGACATTTAGAAGCTTCATTATCGATATTAGAATATTGAACATTAGAAGTTCCACGATGGACATGACAAGCTCCACGGTGGACATTAGGGCATTAGAATGTTGGACATTAGAAGCTATAGTTCCATGGTGGACAAGCTCAACTCTGGACGTTAGAAGCTCCAGATTGGACATTACAAGCCTCATGATCAATATTATAATGTTGGACATTACAAGCTCTAAGTTGGACGGAAGACATTTTTAGGTTGGACATTACAAGCTCCATGATGGACATTATGTCTCACTCTTTCTGTCTCTCTCTCTCTCGCTGTCTGCCCCCCCCCCCCTCCCTCTCTGTCTGTGTCTCTCCGCGGTGAGGCGGTATACAGTACAGTACTCTGTAGTCGGTAGTGTGTGTGTGTGTGTGTGTGTGCGCGCGCTCAGAGTGTCGCTGCGGATTCCGCGATCAGACCGGGAGAGAAACTGCAGCTGGAGCGACGGAGCACCGAGTCACGGTCAGTGTTTATGTGTGTGTGTGTGTGTGTGTGAGAGAGTGTGTGTGTGAGTGTGTGTGTGTGTGTGTGTGTGTGACTGTGTGTTTACGGATTTCACGGTGTTTCTGTGTTTGTTCGGATCCGCGCGTGCTCCAGTATCGCGGCTGTACGTGACTCTGTGTGTGTGTACGGTGTGTGTGTGTGTGTGTGTACGGTGTGTGTGTGTGTGTGTACGGTGTGTGTGTGTGTGTGTACGGTGTGTGTGTGGCGTTAGTGTCCACTGAGGAAGTTGTGATCCGCTCGTGCGTCGTCACGGAGCCGCTGTAAGGCGGAGAGAAGAGACACAGACCGGCGGAATCAGTTACAGATCAGAACTGTGTGTGTGTGTGTGTGTGTGCGCGCGCGCCAGGGTGTGGGTCGGTACTGTACGACAATAATCCGTAATAAACATTTTTGTTGTTATCAATGTTCTGGCTGCGGAAAAGTTTGCACACCCATACACACTGGGGCGGGGGCACAGGGAACCCCAGGGTGGGCACAGGGAGTCCCAGGGTGGGCACAGGGAACCCAGGGTGGGCAAAAGGAACCCAGTGTGGGCACAGGGAGTCCCAGGGTGGGCACAGGGAACCCAGGGTGGGCAAAAGGAACCCAGTGTGGGCACAGGGAGTCCCAGGGTGGGCACAGGAAGCCCCAGGGTGGGCAGAAGGAACCCAGGGTGGGCAGAAGGAACCCAGGGTGGGCACAAGGAACCCCAGGGTGGGCACAGGGAGCCCCAGGGTGGGCACAATAAACCCAGGGTGGGCACAGGGAGTCCCAGGGTGGGCACAAGGAACCCAGGGTGGGCACAGGGAGCCCCAGGGTGGGCACAAGGAACCCCAGGGTGGGCACAGGGAGCCCCAGGGTGGGCACAGGGAGTCCCAGAGTGGGCACAAGGAACCCAGGGTGGGCAAAAGGAACCCAGGGTGGGCACAGGGAGCCCCAGGGTGGGCAGAAGGAAACCAGGGTGGGCACAGGGAGCCCCAGGGTGGGCACAGGGAGTCCCAGAGTGGGCACAAGGAAACCAGGGTGGGCACAAGGAAACCAGGGTGGGCACAGGGAGCCCCAGGGTGGGCAGAAGGAACCCAGGGTGGGCACAGGGAACCCCAGGGTGGGCACAGTGAGTCCCAGGGTGGGCACAGGGAGGCCCAGGGTGGGCAGAAGGAACCCCAGGGTGGGCACAGGGAGGCCCAGGGTGGGCACAGGGGGCCCTGCATCAATTACTTATGTTAAACAGAAGAAGTCCTGGGTGGTTTCGCGCACAGGTGAGACTGGTTGAGATCTCAGATTGAGATGGATGGACTGCATGCTGTCAGTGCGCTTGATTCAGATCAGAAGCCACAGGATGGATATTAGAGGTCACTGGTCACTAAAGCAAAAAAAAAAAAACATTTGTAAAATTTGGATAGGTGGCACAATAGGGTAGTGGTTGGCACCGTGGCCTTGTTCCTTCCTCAGGTCTGTGTGTGTGTGTGTGTGTGTGTGTGTGTGTGTGCATGTTCTCTCCATGCTTGATGTTTTTTTTTGGTATAAAGCAGGACCTGGGAAAGTTTAATCCATTCCCGTGGCGAATTCTAAAATATTACCAATATTAACAATGTTCCAACATTATAATCATATTTTTGCATATAAAAACATTGGTGCTCCGTCTTCACTAAAACTTGTACAAAACGCAAACAAAAAACCCTCCAAAAATATGTAAACTCACTTCATTTAGGTTTCCGCTGATGCAAACATGCTTTGATCGGCTCCCGGATGCACTATATGTACATACAACCAAAAGTACACACGACTGGCTCGGTCACTCGTGTGCCAAAAAAGTTTGCATGCTGAGGCAGATTTCTTGCATAATTTTGTTTTTAATTCATATTCCAAGGTACCACTGTAGTTCGGTTTCCTCCCACAGTACAAAATAATTTGGCTAATTGCCCGTCGTGTGTGAATGAGTGTGTGTCTATGTGTGTGGTAACCTATCCAGGGTGTACCCACCTCGTGCTCTATGTCTCCTGGGATAGGCTTCAGGCCCCCGTGACCCTGTATACAGGATAAAGCATTAGACTATAAGTGAGTGAATTTGGACAGCAGAAGCCTCAGGAGGCACAGACACTGATCAGCCATAACCTAGAAATCATATCTAGGTTTTGGGTTCCCCTTGTGTCACTGGTCAGCTTTGTCCCCTTGGGGCATGACTCCACAAGACCTCTGGGGGGCACAGTGGCGTCTGGCACCAGGACATTGGCGCCAGATCCTTTGGGCGCTGTGGGTTGCGAGATGGCGCCTCTGTGGACTTGTTGGATCAGATCTGGGGAGTTTGTATGCCGGGGTCTTGGGCTCTTTGCCTGCTGGCTTCTATACGCGGTGGGCTTTCTATCGTGGCCAGCACGGATTTTTTTTAAGTACTTCGTGCTGCATGTGTGATTTGGACTGGACAGGCTAGACTTTGGTCCCTGCTGGCGTGTGTGAGCCTCGGGTACCAGTCATGCTGTCACCAGGTGCTGATGTTGATTAATGTTATGAATGATCAGTGTTTATCAGGCATGGGCATGCGCATGTGTGGTTTGTTTAGAATTTTTTATTTTTAATGTTTGAACGTTAACAACAAATAAATAAATACATGAATGAAACAAACAGACTATTTTTAGATTTGAACCTTTGACCTTACTTTCAGGTGATTGTTAGCCAGACGTCTTTTGTTTTGTTGCCGATGTCATAACGGATTAATTTATCCATTATACGCAATTATCTCGATGTGATGCTCATTTGTGTAACACTGGATCTATGGGACAGAACCATAGAACCATCCCGCTGATGTCAGCGAGAGTGTGTGATGTCTGATTTTGTGCATAAATGTGTGTAAGTGTGTGACTTGCTGCTTGTATACAACATAATTGTGTGTAATGTTATAGTTTTACAGGTGTGTTTACCTAGACTGGCTGGCGTTTAATGATTTGTAAGCGAGTACTGTGAATAAGCATGTGTGTGTGTGCGTGTGTGTGTGTGTTCCCCAGGACAAGCAGAGCAGATACTATGAAATGAGATGTCCCAGGTTGGACATAGGAAGCAACATGCTATGTAGAAACGTCTTCAGCTTGGGTAAGAAGTTTGACGGCAGGCATATGAAGTGTCTGGTTGGAAAAAATGTTGTAGAGTTGAGTTTAGTAAAAGCCTCGGCTCGGGGAGAAGAATCCCCCGGCTGGGTAAAACACAACCGCCAGAAGAAGTCTCGGACTGGAGCGAAGACTCCTGGGATATCAGACGTGAGATTTACACACCATGATGCACTTCAGATGTCGCTGTTAGGATTTGTGTCGAACACAGGGTTGCCAGATTTAGTTCCAGACATTAAACATTTTTTCCAGTTAAATACAAACCTCAAACGGTGAATAAATTCCATCAGAAAAGAAGCGCAGTCTGGCAACGCTGCTGGAAACGAAGAGACGGTACAGTACAGAGTCGTCTTTAGGGAGGTCGTTATTTCGGCATCGTGGCATGCGTCCTCTCAGAGCACATTTCTGTGCTGTGTTTGTGTTTGACCCCATGACCTGCTGCTTCTTTGGGATACTGCGAGATAAGGGTCAGAGGTCAGAGGTCAGAGCAGGCTTGAGGCATGCAACGGTGTCAGTAAACAGAGTGTGTGGTGATTTCGACATGGATCTCAGCTGCTCTTAGCCCTCACACACACACACACACAAACGGCCTTGCGTATTGCAGTACACTCTATTATGCATTTCAATGCACTCTGTAGTACAGTAGCGTGCGGTTTGAGACGCAGCCGCAGCTCGTCGTTATTCCATGCTGCAGCTGTTGGTTTAACGAGACGTCTGGCTGCTGAGTCTGATCTTCCTCCTTCCTCTTCTTTCGCCTTTTAACTCTGCTGGAGTGTGTGAGTCATGGCGTGACTGCATGCATAGCTCTGTACATCTTATATGTGTGTGTGTGTGTATATATACCAATATGTCTACAAAAAAAAACAACATTGTAAACTAGGAAAATTGCTAAAATATCCAGGAAAATGTCTGTACCTGGGCTGCGAAGCCACTGATGCGCTCGTGTAGATGCGTAGATGCGATGTTGGATGAGAAGAAAGCGCCCCAAATTTGGGGTAATGATGAAATAAACTCAAGTTAAATCAAAACGAATGAGTCACAAAACCAGTGAATTAGAGACTCCAGAAAATCGTGGAATAAAAGAGTGAATCAGGGAGTTGACGATTTGATCATGGAGCAACGTGAAGCAAAGCAAAGCACATGAATCATAAAGCTCCAGAGTCGGGTTTGGGGGAGGCAGTGGGGGGGTTAATGAGATAATCCTCAACAGGATAATTAAATAAATAATGGGATAAATCAGTGTGTGTGTGAGTGAACCAGAGTGTGTGTGAATCAGTGTGTGTGTGAATCTGTGTGTGTGAATCAGTGTGTATGTGTGAATACGTGTGTGTGAGTGAATAAGTGTGTGTGTGTGTGTGAATCAGTGTGTGTGTATGTGTGCGTAAGTGTGTTTGTGAGTGAATCAGTGTGTGTTTGAGTGAGTGAATAAGTGTGTGTGAGTGTGTGAGTAAATCATTGTGTGTGTAAAAACGTGTGTGAGTGAATGAGTGTGTGTGAGTGAATTAGTGTGCGTGTGAGTGAATTAGTGTGTGTGTGAGTGAATCAGTGTGTGTGTGTGTGTGTGTGAGTGAATGAGTGTGTGTGAGTGAATTAGTGTGTGAGTGAGTTAATAAGTGAGTGAGTGTGTGAATCAGTGTGTGTGTGTGTGTGTGTGTGTGTGAGTGAATCATTGTGTGTGTAAAAACGTGTGTGAGTGAATGAGTGTGTGTGTGAGTGAATCAGTGTGTGTGAGTGAATCAGTGTGTGTGTGTGTGTGAATCAGTGTGTATGTGTGAATACGTGTGTGTGAGTGAATAAGTGTGTGTGTGTGTGTGTAAATCAGTGTGTGTGTATGTGTGCGTAAGTGTGTTTGTGAGTGAATCAGTGTGTGTTTGAGTGAGTGAATAAGTGTGTGTGTGTGTGTGAGTAAATCATTGTGTGTGTAAAAACGTGTGTGAGTGAATGAGTGCGTGTGAGTGAATTAGTGTGTGTGTGAGTGAATCAGTGTGTGTGTGTGTGTGTGAGTGAATGAGTGTGTGTGAGTGAGTTAATAAGTGAGTGAGTGTGTGAATCAGTGTGTGTGTGTGTGTGTGTGTGTGTGTGTGTGAGTGAATCATTGTGTGTGTAAAAACGTGTGTGAGTGAATGAGTGTGTGTGAGTGAATGAGTGTGTGTGTGAGTAAATCAGTGTGTGTGAGTGAATCAGTGTGTGTGAGTGAATTAGTGTGTGTGTGTGTGAGTGAATTAGTGTGTGTGTGTGTGTGTGTGTGTGTGTGTGAGTGAATCATTGTGTGTGTAAAAACGTGTGTGAGTGAATGAGTGTGTGTGTGAGTGAATCAGTGTGTGTGAGTGAATCAGTGTGTGTGTGTGTGTGTGTGAGTGAATCAGTGTGTGTGAGTGAATCAGTGTGTGTGTGTGTGTGTGTGTGAGTGAATGAGTGTGTGAGTGAGTTAATAAGTGAGTGAGTGTGTGAATCAGTGTGTGTGTGTGTGTGTGTATGTGTGTGTGTGTGTGTGTGTGTGTGAGTGAATCATTGTGTGTGTAAAAACGTGTGTGAGTGAATGAGTGTGTGTGAGTGAATGAGTGTGTGTGTGAGTGAATGAGTGTGTGTGTGAGTGAATCAGTGTGTGTGAGTGAATCAGTGTGTGTGTGTGTGAGTGAATTAGTGTGTGTGTGTGTGTGTGTGTGTGTGTGTGTGAGTGAATCAGTGTGTGTGTGTGTGAGTGAAGTCTCATGTTACCCAGTGGATCAGTCTTATTGGTATATTGATGTTTAATGAGTGAATCAGTTTCTTGATTAAAGAGACAGCGCTGAAATATTGTAATAATAATTGTCATTTTAGTTTATTATATATTTACTTTATTTAATTCACTTTGATTTCAATATTCATAAGTTACTATAAATTATAATATTACAGTAGAACTTTTACAGTATGTGTCTTGTAGAGCGAATCATTGTCTAATGCAGGAATCAGAAAATCATCAGTCTGTGTTTTTCTTCTTGATTATCTTTATTACCAAACCTCACATTTACAAGGCGTTGAAAGAAATAAACAGATTTAATTTCAGTGATCATTTCTGATCCTGTATTTACCACCTTATTCCTGCACAGTAAGAGTAAATTCTGCTGTTCTGGAATCTGTTTACCGCCAAATTATCTTTAAATTTCATTTCCCCAGTTTGTGTGCAGTTCTTGTGCAGACATGTGTGTGTGTGTAGTTTAATTAAAACATGAGCATTACCATGGTAACTGTCTGTCCATTTTGTCATATTGGATATCTGCATGGCAACTGAACTACTGTATTAAAAAAGTCAAATGACTACACACACACACACACACACACACACACAGACACACACACACACAGACACACACACTCACACACACACACACACACACACACACACATACACACACACACACGCACACACACACACACACACACACACACACATTTCAATCATTTAATAAAAAATAATATCATTAAATATGTGAGCAGTATAGTATGTTGTGATAGTATGTTGTGATTGCCTGAGAGCAATCAACTGTGTTCTGATTGGCTGAGAGAGTACAGTTGTGTTTTGATTGGCTGAGAGTGGTACGGTGTGTTCTGATTGGCTGAGAGAGTACAGTGTGTTCTGATTGGCTGAGAGCGGTACAGTGTGTTCTGATTAGCTGAGAGCGGTACAGTGTGTTCTGATTGCTTGATTGAGAGCGGTACAGTGTGTTCTGATTGATTGATTGAGAGCGGTACAGTGTGTTCTGATTGGCTGAGAGAGTACAGTTGTGTTTTGATTGGCTGAGAGCGGTACAGTGTGTTCTGATTAGCTGAGAGCGGTACAGTGTGTTCTGATTGCTTGATTGAGAGCGGTACAGTGTGTTCTGATTGATTGATTGAGAGCGGTACACTGTGTTCTGATTGGCTGAGAGAGTACAGTTGTGTTTTGATTGGCTGAGAGTGGTACGGTGTGTTCTGATTGATTGATTGAGAGCGGTACAGTGTGTTCTGATTGATTGATTGAGAGCGGTACAGTGTGTTCTGATTGGCTGAGAGAGTACAGTGTGTTCTGATTAGCTGAGAGCGGTACAGTGTGTTCTGATTGATTGATTGAGAGCGGTACAGTGTGTTCTGATTGATTGATTGAGAGCGGTACAGTGTGTTCTGATTGATTGATTGAGAGCGGTACAGTGATGTTTTGTAACGTGGCAGAAATATTATATTGTGGAATGATATGGCTAATGTGATAACAGAAACACAGTCACACTATCACACACTTGGTTGCTGTTCCTTGTGTTAAAGCGCTACATTTCCTTTGAATAAGGTTGTTTCTGTGTCCTTGCCCTGCACTCATACGTTTATTTGTATTCTAATGCCTTATATAGAAATATAGACCCGGGTTCTTCGCTTTTTTGCCCTTCTCTCTGATCCTACGTGTCTGCCTGATAGAGTCAGCGGGTCGGTGATGACTGAGCTTTTAGTGATCCATCATCACGTTCTCCGCTGTGTTTACACAGATCTGGCCAGTCAGAGCTCCAGTGCTGTGGATAGAGTTACATGTTTGGAGAGAAAACGTGAGCAAAAAGAAAAGCGTCGGTGGTTTTATTTGATGTTTTGTGAATGATGTCATCGTTTCAGCTCAGAGCGTTTTGCGACATTAATCTGCTAACAAGCAGGATACAGTTACACTCCGTCATGTAGCACTAATATATTAACTGACAGTGCATTCTGATTGGTGGAGAGAGGTAGAGTATGTTCTGATACACTGGGAGAGCAATAGTGTTTTCCAATTGGCCAAAAGCTAAGGTGTGTTCTCATTGGCTGAGAACAGTGTGCTGTGTTATGATTGGCTGAGAGCAGATGGCGTGTTCTTATTGGCTTAAAGCACTACAAAGTGTTCAGATTGGCTGAGGGCAATATGGTGTGTTCTGATTGGCTGAGAGTGTTTCAGTGTTTTTTTAATCGTCTGAGAGCGGTTCAGTGTGTTTTGATTGGCTGAGAGCGGTTCAGTGTGTTTTGATTGGCTGAGAGCGGTTCAGTGTGTTTTGATTGGCTGAGAGCGGTTCAGTGTGTTTTGATTGGCTGAGAGCGGTTCAGTGTGTTTTGATTGGCTGAGAGCGGTTCAGTGTGTTTTAATTGGCCGAGAGCGGTTCAGTGTGTTTTGATTGGCTGAAAGCAGTATGGTGTGTTCAGATTGGCTAAGAGGTGTATACTGAGTTCTCTTGAGCTTTGGAAAAATACAGTGAGATTTGATTGGCTGAGAGCAGTGTGTTCTGTTTGGCTGGGAGGACTGTGCTGTGCTCTGATTGGCTGGGAGCAGTTACTGGGGTGGAAATAGGGACAGGTAGCTAAGTTGTATCCAGACTTGTTTTTTATCAGGGTGAGCTGCTGTTTTTAGATCCAATGGCAGAGAACCAGATGCTAGACGAGTATTTACGAGGTGAGAAGTAGGTGCAGCAATATCCTACTGGCATGGCAATGCGTTAGATTTCTTGGCTAACTCTATAGGGAAAAAATATAGAGAGACTTCGGGATGAAAAACACAGTGTGGAGGAAAGAGACAGTGGAAAACGTCTGCAGATTAAGAGAGCAAGAGAGCATTTGATGCATTTGATAATGACAGGTATGAGAGAGTTTTCCTTCTAAACTGAATTTGTAGTATTGATAATAGGAAAAGATCAGACAGAATATGAAGTGCAGAAATGTTTTCTTATGAACGTCTAAGTCTGATGAAAACTCATAGAGAGGACACAAACCTGAGGGATGAAAAGTGCTTTGCATATTAGCAGGAAACCATATAGCATAATCTCCTCCGTCCTGAACCTACAGATTTACCTCTGACTGGTACAAAGCTCTCACACTGGAGACTCCTTCCATACAGGTTAATAAATGTCTCCTTACTCAAGGAAAACATCATTTTTATTATCATTCAGTGTCCCTGTAAATGAGCGGTTACTCTAGAAACAAGTGCATTGATATAAGCCTCTACTACTGCTGTTTCTATAGACAACTAATCAACACCTTCTCTTCTGACCAATCAGAGTCCAGATTTCAGCGGCTCTCAGCCCGTCATGAACACATCAAAACCCAACGCTGGAATTCTGATGTGGTTTTCATGGGTGCTTTAAATAATAGATTCATCATGTTTTTTTCCCTTTCATGTTCTTCCTGAGCTTTCTCACTGCTTCCGAACCGTGGTGCCTGCTGACCTCTGACCTCTGACCGCCGAGCCGTGACCATGCCTGGAGAACAGACGCTAATAGACTGTGCATCGAGTGGCACATTTTTTTCACCGCCTCAGTCACAGAGAGGCATTCTTTCTCTGCCAGATTCCCTCAGCGCGTAAAAAAGAAACAGGGGAAAAAATAGAGGGGAAAAAAGAAAGAAAGAGAGAGAGAGGTCTTTGTGTGGCTTTAGTCGTGTGTGTGTGTTTTTTTTATTGTTGCCGTGTGAATGAATAGAGCAGCGACTGTGTGTTTACTCCTGATTTACAGTGGAAGTAAATGAACCCAACGTGCTGTGGGTAATTGGCAAAATTATCGCTGCACTTTTAGGAGAACAATGTGGAAAAAACACAAAAAATTAACTCATGGTCAGAAACACATAGCATAAAAATGCAGCTATAAATTTGTAAAGCACGTCTGGATGCACACCCTTTAAAAAATATTTTTATTTACCAAGGGTGTCAATAATTATGAAATTGACTGGCTTGTGTATGCACTAAAATGCATTACTACAGAAATGCAGAACAGAACCGTTGCTAGCTATGTTCAAAGCTAGTCGTTTAATTTGTCTTAGCATTTATACAATGCTAGACATGGGACATTAGAAACTACATACACTCGTGTTTGAAGAAATAAAGATTTTTGTTAAAACATTCAGGCATTTTTGACCTTTAAACAAAGGATGCCAGTATTTATGGACATGACTGTAATTAATTTTCCTAGCGGTGCAGGCTCTTAACACACACCACAAGTGTGCAAAAAAAATAAATGATTAAGAAATTTACTTTTTAAAAACTAATGCTAAGAATCCTGTTAGCTTCCGTTAATGACTAGCTGTGCTAAACACTAGCATTGCTAATCATCTTTCCGTTTACATTAGCATTCATTTATTCCCAGAAACCTTAAAAAGTGATTATAAATGACCATAGTTATTGCTTCTAATCACTACATAACTGTGTGTGTGTGTGTGTGTGTGTGTGTGTGTGCGTTTTCCTGCATTACCATCTTAGCAGAACACAAAGAGCGCTAGGCACTAAACTGTTTAGCACATAAAGCGTTTTTTACTTTCCAAAACATGACCTTTTCCTCCTTCCTCTCTCTCTCTCACTCCCTCCCTCCTGAGTGCACTACAGCAAGTCGTTCTGTTCTGACACAGGCTAATACACAAGCTAGCACATGCTTACACACCCATTTTTATTCAGTGAGGGCACACACCCTGTGTGTGTGTGTGTGTGTGTGTGTGTGTGTGAGAGAGAGAGAGGTCCGAGAGATTCTGAGATGCTTTGTGCTGAATTAATCACACGCTCTCTTTCATTTCAAGGCCGCATGCCTCAGGCCTGACCCGATCTCTGACCTCTGACCTCTGCCCCTCATCAAGCGGCACTCCAAAGAGACATTGGGTCACGGGGGGGCGACCACAGGCGCAGAACCGAAAGGTTAACGTTTAATTACTTACTACCTGTCTGTCTGTCTGTCTGTGTCTCTCTCTGTCTTTATCTTTCTGTCTATGACTTTTCCTGTCTGTCTGTCTGACTGTGTCTCTCTGCATGTCTTCTTTGTCACTATCTGTCTGTCTGTCTGTGTCTCTGCCTATGTCTTTGTCTGACTGTGACTCTGTCTCTCTGTATGTCTGTCTCTCTATCTCTCTGTCTGTATGTCTGTCTTTCTCTGACTGTCTTTCAGTCTGTGTCTCTTTCTGTCTCTATCTATCTATTTATATACCTGTCTGTCTGTCTCTCTGTCTCTCTTTGTGCCTGTCTATCGTTTTGCTGAGGATTTCCTGCAGACGTTATTATGTTGAATAGAAAATGGAAAATAAAGAGGATGTTTACAGACACACACACGTAAAATTGCATTGGAGCACATTGTGCGGTGACACAATGTCTCTATCTGTGTGTGTTTACTATGCGTTTGTGTGTGTGTGTGTGTGTGTGTAAGAGAGACAGACAGAGGAAAGGGAGAGAGAGAGTCACAGGACCTGCTGCCTCACATTAGTGTGTAAATGTATGTATGTATGTATGTATGTGAGTGTGTATTCGTGTGCGCGCGTGTATGTGTGTGTGTGTGTGTGTGCGTTCGCT
This sequence comes from Clarias gariepinus, assembly GCF_024256425.1. Lineage (NCBI taxonomy): Eukaryota > Metazoa > Chordata > Actinopteri > Siluriformes > Clariidae > Clarias > Clarias gariepinus. Next base: position 993,009 of record NC_071110.1, read on the forward strand.
ATAGGGCTCAACAGCATAGTGTGTTTTGCTTGTATTATTATTAATCTGCTGCATTATTGAAGTAATATAATGATGCACTTCCTCTAAGTAGTTACCATGGCTACAAACACACAACATGGTGAATGGAAAAGAAAACGTGTGTGTGTGTGTGTGTGTGTGTGTGTGTGTGTGTGTGTGTTCTATATTCTCATATTCTCCCTCTGTGGTGTGTTTTAGTTATGTGTGTTTATGTGCCTGCTGAATTTGCCTGTAGTTAAAGATTAAAGAAACTGAACTGAACTGAAGACGCAACAGACAGCGAAGGTGAACAGTTTTGTCCTCACGTCTGTTTCTGTGTTTCAGTTATGAGGGAAATCTTCACGAAATTAAACGTGTCATAATGTAAAGTAGGTGACAAAGTGACAAATAATCTGGCCGTGGAATGTGTATGACTGAAAACATCCCGATAAAAAATGATAAAACTTTATGAAATACAGCAACAAAGAAGTGAAACATTTACTAAGTGTGTTTAGAAATCATACACTGAAGAAATGATTGTGTAAAGAAACACTTTGCCTGATTGTTTCACTTCATGCAGCCGATGTCGAATCACTTTGCAGGGGGACCTGGAGAGTCGATCTCAGGAAACTGGGGGCACGAGGGCGGGTTCACCCTGGACAGGGTGCCAATCCATTGCAGCACACACACACATATAGTATACACACTCATTCACACACCACAGGCAATTTGGAAAAACCAATGAGCCTTATCTGTATGTTTTAGGATTGTGGGAGGAAACCCACCAAGCATGGAGTTTACATGTTCTCCCCGTGCTTGCTGGGTTTCCTCCGGGTAATCTGGTTTCATCCCACAGTCCAAAGACATGCAGATTAGGCTAACTGCCGTTCCCAAATTGCCCGAAGTGTGTGAGTGTGTGAATGAGTGTGTGCCCTGCCATGGATTGGCATCCTGTCCAGGGTGTACCCCGCCTCGTGCCCTAAACCTGCTGGGATAGGTTCCAGGCCCCGCGACCCTGAATACTTAAATGTTTTGATTGTTTTTATATGCAAAAAATATGATTATAGTGTTGGAAATTGGTAATATTGGTAATATTTCTGGGTGGATGGAACGGATTATCTACATTTACATTACTTCCTATGGGACAATGGGTTTCACACTACAAAGTTTCACCTTAAAAACTCGCCTCCAAGACAGGTTGAATTCATATGTCGTGGTACCGCTGTACTTCTGTCATCCTTTAATGTCAAGTTTATTGACCTGGTTAAATGTTTCAATATATAAATCGTGATCTGTGTGTGTGTGTGCACGCACGTGTGTGTGTATGTGTGTGCACGCACGTGTGTGTGTATGTGTGGGTGTTTAATGACCTGTTTATTTAATTAAAGTGATTAGAGTATGGGATTTGACAGATTATAATTACAGCACATCATTGTAATGAGTGTAATTATGGAATATGACATACAGAGCGTGTGTAGTTGAAACTGATACCCTGGGGTGTGTGTGCGTGCGCGTGTGTGTGTGTGTGTAAGCGAAAGAGAAATAATTATCCGTTATCTAGTGTTTTGACCTTGGTTTCTCTAATAATAATTAAATTCTTATTTAAATTAAAGCACATCATATCCGTGTGTTTTTTTTTGCTGTAATTCTTTCGGGTGTGTCCCAAATACCTCAATACTCCTACACTGAGCACACATATCCACTACATACACACTACATAAACAAATAGTTGTTCCACCGAACGATACGAGAGTTTTACGTAGTGCGCACTGCTTAGCATGTGAGGGTGAAAAGTGGGCTAGCCGGGTGTTTACCTGTGAAAAGCCGCTGACTTGGTAAAAGGGTGTATTTAGGATGGGTGTAACAGGGTGTGTGTTCATCTGCTGTAATCCTCCCATGAGACTTGAGCAACAATTACACACACACATACATAAATTGTTATTCTGAGCTGAGTGTTGTGGGGAATTTAGTGTGATTACAGACTTTCACTGTTGTAACGTTAACAATAAGTGCTCGCTTAGCGCTGACGTTCTCCTCTGAGGATTAGCGTAGTAGAACCTTGCGCAAGGCTCAGACCAGCGACGTTCCTCACTTCTTCATTAAAACACTGAGTGTGCCTATGGACTCGTAGATGGAAATGTCAGGGCCAGAGTGTGTGTGTGTGTGTGTGTGTGTGTGTGTGTGTGCATGGCTTGACCTAATATGGAAATTAAGCCATGAGTGGGTGTGTCTTTTCAATAGTGGTGGTCTTTGAGTAAATATATGGAAATCAGTGAATATCCATTGTTTCCATTTCTATATAGAAGCAGCTTGTCATAGCTTTAAACCCCAGGGAAGAACGTGGGTGTGTCCTTGAGTTGATCGATACATACATGGAAATTGAAGTGTATTGGAATGTGTGTGTCCTTAGGGAGATACAGTATGTAGGAGCTATATCAGCCCTCCAAGTTGGGGTAACTTTGTCTCCATGTATAGAAGTGAGAGTGTATCTGAGAGTGTGTGTGTATGAGTTTAAATATGAACATGGGAGGGGGGCGTCCTGAGCCCATAAAAGGACATGGGAGGAGCCCTGAGTGTGTGTACCTTTGAGTCTATATATGGACATGGGAGGAGCTTTGTAAGGGTGTGGCTTAAAGTTTTAGAAATTCATCTGAAGGCCTGTCATTTAAATTAATGTGTGTGGCTTTAAAACCATAGACTGGCTGGACAGAATTTAACAAAACTTTGCCAAACTTTTGTATTCGCCTGAAATTAATCCTGCGCCATAAGTGAAACCAAAGTGTTAAGTAGAAGTGAAGTTATGTGCCGTTTTGTGCCAGATTATAGACGCATGTTTTTACAGCGTACTACGCATGCGTCAAACTGTGGGCGCGTCTTAAATCGACCGCTGGACAGAATTTAATGTAGTACTTTTTAAGTTTAATCTGCACCATCAGTGAATCTAAATGTGGAGTAAAAGTGATGTTATGAACAGTTATGTGTGGGATTTAATAATCTACTGTAAAATAATCTACTAATGCGCTACTGTCTCAATGTAAACAAACACCTGCACCAATAGATATTAATTAGAAAAGATAAAGTGAATATTTTGACTGGGATTAGTTCATATTTCCACTTTGGCTGAAATAACAGCGCTGAAGTGGTATAAGTGAATTTTAACACGCTGGAGTGGTTTTAAGACAAAACTTCATCTTTATCTGATCAACATGTACGTGGGCTTCAAACTAAAATAATAATATCACGGATAACATTAAAAGTGATCAGCTTATTTTTTACTTTAAACCTTAACTATTTCTACATACTCTTTAGCATCAATGACGTGTACTAACACTAGTATAGTGTGTAAGAGAGCAGAAGTGGGTGGTTGTGTCTCTTCAGCCAACAGAGGGGCGGGGTCTGTGGGAGATGTGTTCAGCTAAAATGCCTAGATGTGTTAAAGCTAAAATTTGCTGAACATTTGATGCCTTTATATTAACGATTTCTGTATTTTTTTTTTTTCACAGAAGTGAAGATGAAGCTCGGCACCAAGCTGTTAGACGTCTGAGCAGGTAAAGCACCCGGCCTCTCAGGATCTGTTCTGTTCTTTAATCCTTGTGTCCTTTTGGACAAGTCTATATACAGTATGTCACATTTCACTTTGCATTACACAGAACTCTTAAAACTAAACTAAAAACCAAACGGTATATTTCTGCACTAAACTGCAGGCTATCAGGCTTCCATGACGTTTGTTGGACTGCACTCAAAACTCATCAGTCCGGGTGGCTTGGTGTGTGTTTCATATTGGCCCTGACTCATGTGGGTGTGTGTGAGACACACACACACATACACACACACACACACACATTTGAAGGAGAGGGGAAAAAAGTCCTCGTCTGATGGGAAATTTCTCACAAGTGAGGTAACTCTCATATTTGGGATATTCCTCTTTATAGGAAACACACACACACACACACACATACACACACACACACACACACAGATACACAGATACACTTTCAAAGGAGATCCTTTCCCGTTAAGAAAGACATCCCCACACACGAACACACAGAGTGAAAGATGAGACACTAATACGCGGCTTTGTCTGCAGTGTGCTCTTTGTGTTCAAACCCGCCGTTGTTTTGAAGCGTCTGTCTGCGCAGACGAGGCCGTTCTGTGATTTCAGTTTAATAACGCTGCGTCTCTGGTTTAACAGTCGGACGTCGTGCCTCAGTAATAACGACTTTTTATCCTCCAGATGGAAACATGATTAGCCGTGAGATTTTACTCTGCTTTATACAGCGCTTTACCCTTTACCTATATATATATATATATATATATATATATATATATATATATAAGGAGCTCATGCGATCAGAAGCTCAGAAGGTTTCAGAGGCACTCTGGGTCACCGGGATTTTTAGTCTTTAACGAATAAAAAGTCTTTAAAATCACAGCTTCTGCTTTTACTCGTCTAACACGCGGCCTAGCTAGTTAGCTTGCTTTTGCTAATCTTGTGCGAATCCAACATAAGGCTCCTGAAACTCCCTCGCCTAAATTAACCTCACACTTCCAGGCGACGTAGTGGCAAGTGTTAATTTTTTAAGCTTGCATGTGACATAGTGGTGTGGCTTCAGTAACGTCTACTTTTAAACTGTTTTTTACTGTTTTTAGCTAGTTAACTTTAGGAGTTAGATACAGCTATGGGGGAGAAAACCCCTGGAAGGGTTAGCTAGCTCTTGCTGTTCTGCCACAAAATCGAGACAAACTGCTTATCGTTCACTAGTGCATGCGTTAGAATAAAGCTAATTAATAGCATCGACATGTTAGCATCTAACCGGGTAATTGCAAACGTCGGTCACTGACCCGAACACTAATAGAGCGGAAACATAAGTCCCAGAGGATTGTGGGGGAAAAAGCTTTAATGCTATGTTTGACTGAGAGACCAAAACACACTTAATGGCTTTATGTAACTAGCACACACACACACACACACACATACACACACACACACACACTATTATTTTTGTTTTGTGAGAAAAGGCACTAGGGCAGTGGTGGCTCAGTCGGTTAAGGCTGTGCGTTACTGGGTTACTGATCGGAAGGTCGGGGGTTCGAGCCCCAGCATCGCCAAGTTGCCACTGTTGAGCCCTTGAGCAAGGCCCTTAACCCTATATGCTCCAGGGGCGCTGTAAGCTGGCTGACCCTGCGCTTTGACCCCAGTTTCCTAATTGGGATATGCGAAGAAGACATTTCACTGTGCTGTAAAGTACATGTGACAAATAATTGAATATTCTATTCTTCTCCCCGAGGCGCAGAGATAAAGACGCCTGTGATTTGGGACGCAGCCACCTGGTTTTGTCTAGCTAGCTAATACTGCTTGCTAAATAGTGAGCATATTTCATTTTGTCGCAAATTAGTGTTCAGTACTGTACTGTGTGGTTTGTGACACAGCCAGTGATTAAAAAGTGTTACACTCCAGCCTGTTTCATCAGATTTAGCGTCATATGGACTTTCCTTGGTATGAGATGTAGCCACAAACCCTGCCTGGTGTTGTCATGGTAACCAGCTAACTTCATCATAAATTGTAAACGTACAGATGACATTGCTTGCTAATTTCCAGGCGTGGTTTATTACTTTTACAGATTACTGTGTTAGCATGCGTGCTTTTAAGTAGAGACTACAAATTTTAGGCCTTAAATGTTAACCCCATCTAGTGTGGTACACGGTAGCATAGCATAGATTTGAAACAAGGCGGTAACAAGTTTAGTTGCTATGCTAACAGATAAACATTTTTTGCGCAGCACCTAGCTAAACGCTTAGCCAACACAGCTAGCACCATTTGCTAAATAGTGAGGGTGGTGTACTGTTTTAATAAACTCTGTTAAGTACAGTAGCATGCGATTTGGGACGCAGCCCATGTCTGTGTGTGGATCGATGTAATTAGAGAGTTTGGAATAAATAAATCCAGACTATAAATTGTCCCTCTTTCTGCTCATAAACTGGAGTCGTGTCCCAAAATGGTTAGCGTTAGTATGTATTAGAAAGGACGACCAGGTCCCATAATGAAACACACTAATACACAGCACTGGTTCCAGAGCGGCTGGCTCACACACACACACACACACACTACTGGAGAAAATACACCTGCTGCCTACACTGTGCTAATGAAACACAGTCGCGTGGCCTGATTCTGAACAGGAGCGCTAACGGCTAACGGCCGTGTGGAAGATGAAGGCTGGTGGTGCGGCAGGATTTAATTTTCCCACATGAGCTGTTTATCATCGAATCCCTCACTCTCAGAACAGCTCACTACGCTTCCACTGCTTCTGTCTTTGTCTCTTTCTTCTCTTTTCTTTCAGTGTGTCTGTATTGTTTTTTCTTTCTTATGGCTTTTATACTTTTTCTTTATCTCTCTGATCTTAGCTCATTCATGCAATTCTTTCTTTTTTCTTTGTTTCTTTTTGGTTAAAGTCTTTTTAATTTGTTTGCCTTTTTGTATTTCTTTCTTTATTCCTTTAACCTTAGCTCATACCCACATTAACATTCAGTCCTTCTTTCTATAATTCATTCTGTCTTTTCTTCTTCTTTTCCCTTAATCATTTTCCTCTTAGCGTACCGTTGTCGGCTCATTATCACAGCTCAGGTTGTAAATCTCAGGTTGAAACCAGTCTGCATCTCTCTCTCTCTCTCTCTCTCTTACTCTCACTTACTCTCTCTCTCTGTCTCTCTCTGTGGTGTTATGATTTAAAGACCTGCGCTCCTGTGCGGTGAGTGTTCGCAGTCGTTAGCGTGTTTGTAACTGTCTATGTAACGAGCTGAGTTAATTACAGTGTCGGTTTGGATGCCGGTGCTGCGTCTAAGCGAGGGGCTGATTAGGGTTGGGCTCGTTATGTTCTTGCTGCAGTGGGACTTGTTCTGACTTGACCTCCACCACCACCAACAGCAGCAGCCACTCAGCACTGAGGGAACGATAAAGGCAGAGTTATTCTGGATAAACTCTATGATCCTGATAACTGGTTTATAAAATCAGGGATGAAGTTACTGAACAGGTGATGGATATTAAGGTATGCAGTATGGTTATTAAGATAAGGATTGAAGTAAGGATTGGATTAATGAGGTGAAAGATGGGTTTATTGATTTAGAGGAGTGGTGTTACTGAGGTAGATAATGAGTTTATTAAGATAGAGAGGGAGAGAGTGGTTATAGAGGTAAAAAATGGGGTTGCTAAGATATAAAGTGGGATTGGGAACGAGGAAGTGAAGTTATTGTTGTGGAGGATGAGATAACTGAGGTAGAGAGTGGGGTTCTTACAGTAGATGATGGGGTTATTGAGGTAGATATGGGCTATTGAGGTAGAGGGTGATGTTATTAAAGTAGAGAGTGGGGTTATTGAGGTAAAGAGTGGGTTATTGAGGTAGAGAGTGGGTTATTGGGGTAGAGAGTGGGGTTATTGAGGTAGAGAGTTTGGGGTGCATTGAGGTAGGGAGTTTGGGGTACATTGAGGTAGAGAGTGGGTTATTGAGGTAGAAATTGGGGTTATTGAGGTAGAGAGTGGGGTTATTGAGGTAGAGAGTGGGGTTATTGAGGTAGAGGGTGGATGTATTGAGGTAGAGAGTTTGGGGTGCATTGAGGTAGAGAGTGGGGTTATTGAGGTAGAGAGTGGGGTTATTGAGGTAGAGAGTGGGGTTATTGAGGTAGAGAGTGGGGTTATTGAGGTAGAGAGTTTGGGGTGCATTGAGGTAGAGAGTGGGGTTATTGAGGTAGAGAGGAGGTTATTGAGGTAGAGAGTGGGGTTATTGAGGTAGAGGGTGGATGTATTGAGGTAGAGAGTTTGGGGTGCATTGAGGTAGAGAGTGGGGTTATTGAGGTAGAGAGTGGGGTTATTAAGGTAGAGAGGAGGTTATTGAGGTAGAGAGTGGGGTTATTGAGGTAGAGAGTGGGGTTATTGAGGTAGAGAGTTTGGGGTGCATTGAGGTAGAGAGTGGAGTTATTGAGGTAGAGAGGAGGTTATTGAGGTAGAGAGTGGGGTTATTGAGGTAGAGAGTGGGGTTATTGAGGTAGAGAGTTTGGGGTGCATTGAGGTAGAGAGTGGGGTTATTGAGGTAGAGAGTGGGGTTATAGAGGTAGAGGGTGGATGTATTGAGGTAGAGAGTGGGGTTATAGAGGTAGAGAGGTAGGGGTGCATTGAGGTAGAGAGTGGGGTTATAGAGGTAGAGAGTTTGGGGTGCATTGAGGTAGGGAGTTTGGGGTGCATTGAGGTAGAGAGTGGGTTATTAAGGTAGAAATTGGGGTTATTGAGGTAGAGAGTGGGGTTATTGAGGTAGAGAGTGGGGTTATTGAGGTAGAGGGTGGATGTATTGAGGTAGAGAGTTTAGGGTGCATTGAGGTAGAGAGTGGGGTTATTGAGGTAGAGAGTGGGGTTATTGAGGTAGAGAGGAGGTTATTGAGGTAGAGAGTGGGGTTATTGAGGTAGAGAGTTTGGGGTGCATTGAGGTAGAGAGTGGGGTTATTGAGGTAGAGAGGAGGTTATTGAGGTAGAGAGTGGGGTTATTGAGGTAGAGGGTGGATGTATTGAGGTAGAGAGTTTGGGGTGCATTGAGGTAGAGAGTGGGGTTATTGAGGTAGAGAGTGGGGTTATTAAGGTAGAGAGGAGGTTATTGAGGTAGAGAGTGGGGTTATTGAGGTAGAGAGTGGGGTTATTGAGGTAGAGAGTTTGGGGTGCATTGAGGTAGAGAGTGGAGTTATTGAGGTAGAGAGGAGGTTATTGAGGTAGAGAGTGGGGTTATTGAGGTAGAGAGTGGGGTTATTGAGGTAGAGAGTTTGGGGTGCATTGAGGTAGAGAGTGGGGTTATTGAGGTAGAGAGTGGGGTTATAGAGGTAGAGGGTGGGTGTATTGAGGTAGAGAGTGGGGTTATAGAGGTAGAGAGGTAGGGGTGCATTGAGGTAGAGAGTGGGGTTATAGAGGTAGAGAGTTTGGGGTGCATTGAGGTAGGGAGTTTGGGGTGCATTGAGGTAGAGAGTGGGTTATTAAGGTAGAAAGTGGGGTTATTAAGGTAGAGAGTGGGGTTATTGAGGTAGAGAGTGGGGTTATTGAGGTAGAGAGTGGGGTTATTGAGGTAAAGAGTGGGTTATTGAGGTAGAGAGTGGGGTTATTGAGGTAGAGGGTGGATGTATTGAGGTAGAGAGTTTGGGGTGCATTGAGGTAGAGAGTGGGGTTATTGAGGTAGAGAGTGGGGTTATTGAGGTAGAGAGGAGGTTATTGAGGTAGAGAGTGGGGTTATTGAGGTAGAGAGTGGGGTTATTGAGGTAGAGAGTTTGGGGTGCATTGAGGTAGAGAGTGGGGTTATTGAGGTAGAGAGGAGGTTATTGAGGTAGAGAGTGGGGTTATTGAGGTAGAGGGTGGATGTATTGAGGTAGAGAGTTTGGGGTGCATTGAGGTAGAGAGTGGGGTTATTGAGGTAGAGAGTGGGGTTATTAAGGTAGAGAGGAGGTTATTGAGGTAGAGAGTGGGGTTATTGAGGTAGAGAGTGGGGTTATTGAGGTAGAGAGTTTGGGGTGCATTGAGGTAGAGAGTGGAGTTATTGAGGTAGAGAGGAGGTTATTGAGGTAGAGAGTGGGGTTATTGAGGTAGAGAGTGGGGTTATTGAGGTAGAGAGTTTGGGGTGCATTGAGGTAGAGAGTGGGGTTATTGAGGTAGAGAGTGGGGTTATAGAGGTAGAGGGTGGGTGTATTGAGGTAGAGAGTGGGGTTATAGAGGTAGAGAGGTAGGGGTGCATTGAGGTAGAGAGTGGGGTTATAAAGGTAGAGAGTGAGGTTATTAAGGTAAAGGGTGGTGTTGTTAGCAATAGGTAGTTTTGCGGTAAAGAGTATGGTTATTGAGGTAAAAAGTAGAGTTATAGAGGTAGAGATTTGCGGTATTGGCGTATAACGTTGGGATTAATAGAATATAAAGTGGAGGTTTTGTGGTAGAGAGCGGTGATATTTGAGTAGAGGGTGTGGTTATTAAGGTGAAGGGCCGGGTTATTATGGTGGAGGATGTGATTATTGGTATTGGGGTCATTAAGGTGGGGGTAGGGTAAATGAGGTAGAGAGTAGTGTTATTAAGTGTGGTGGGGTAATTGCAGTAGACAGTCTGGTTATTGAGGTAGAGAGTGGGGTAACTGAGGTAGTGGTGTCCTGTAGATGATTGTTTTCACTGGTGTCATGACCATGGCCTGGTGTTCTAGAGTGATACAGGATGCACACACTTCCTGTTGACGTCCAATGTCCTGTTGACTATCATTAAATTCACCAACAAGAGGCACAGACTTATGGATAGAGCACAGCTGTGTGTGTGTGTGTGTGTGTGAGAGAGAGAGAACAGCTGGTCTTTTCAGTCGTTTCGCCTGATGAATTGGTTTGGCTGATTTTGAATATGGGTAATTTGGGACTTTTTCAGTCCACGGTTTAAATGATTAAGATGACATCCAGCTTCCAGTGCATCCCTGGCACACACACACACACACACACACACACACACACACACACACACACACACACTATAGAGAGAAGTAACTCAGAAGTTCATTAATCATTTGAAAATGCTGCCATGTAACTGATTATACTTGAATGTCATCAAATGACACTTTGCTAGCAAATAGATGATAATAATAAAAATAACAAATAGCTGAGCCGCTAGTTAGTTGGCATATTAAAACAATCCCGCTGGAGGACACAGCATTTGTGATTGTTGGATGTGTTGTGTTTGGCGAGTGATGCATGCCCCGCGGGTACGACTGCTTTGTTTATTTACCCTGATTTTGAGTCCTGGTAGCTAAACCTGGTAGTGCATTTTTGGAGACTGGTGCAACTCCAAATGTTACTCTGGGGAACAGTTTAGCGGTGCAGGTGTTGACATTGCTGTATGTGTGTGTGTGTGTGTGTGTGTGTGTCTCAGTCTATGGTAAGGGGAGGGAATGTCTCATAGTTTCCCCTCGTATGAAACCCGAGCCGATGTGGAGCTGGAGGAAACGCTTGCGTGGACGTTTCAGGAAAACATCAGAGTCAGCTGATAATTGCACGTCTAAAAGTCCGCTGGAAAAGGCAGTGTAGAGAGCAGATCGTTTTAGCCGCCACCACGCCGCCATGTTTCTGCTGTAATGACTGTGTATTGGTGTAAAACCCATTATTTTCTGTCTTCTTGTTTGGCCTCCAGTCTGAACCAGTCTCCAGCTTATGGTATAACTGTGGTAGGAAATGCAGCCAGGCCTCTTTATGACAAAACCAAATACATGTGTATACCGTTATAGAATGAATAAACATAAGGAGTAAAAAACAAATTCCACATGAAATGATGGTGATGCTTTCAAGGGATGCTTTTATCATACTCTTATTTAGAAAAGAACTGTTAAATTATTTCTCATACGTTGTGTATTATACACATCTTTTATTATATGCTCATGCTCCCAGAGCCACTCTTTTACACTCTTGTTGTTGGTCTTTCGGCCGCTCCCGGCAGGGGGTCGCCACACTGGACCATCAGGTCCGCACCTACAAGCTTGGCACAGGTTTTACTCCGGATGCTCTTTCTGACGGAACCCTCCCATTTTACTCTGGCTTGGGATCGGCAGTGTTTGGGAATCAAACCAGGGCCTTCCGCATGGCAGGCGAAACACCTACCACTGAGCCACCAGTGCCCTTCCACCATTGCCCTTCCAGGGTCCTAGAATATGCCCTGTGGCATCATGGAAGAAAAACTCCACAGATGTGATGACCTGGTGGTTCAGTACATTCAGGTGGTCAGCTGACTTCATTTTATTGCCCCATACCGTTACTGAGTCTAGACCTGAGTAACTAATCAACCCCAGATCATAACACTGTCTCCAGAGGCTTGTACAGTGGACACTATGCATGATGGGAGCATCGCTTCATGCGCTTTCACTCTTAAACACAGCTCTCATTTCATCTAGGGATTTATACTATGCAAATCCACCAAGTGTTTAAGTGATCTCTCATCACACTAATTCAGGATGTTTTTCTGACCATATTTCTTCTGTGAAGTTGAGGGTTCCTTCCGGGGTTTAATAATGTAAAGGACAGCTCTTAACACAATTCCAGTCATTTTAAATGTAGATGCAGGCAACTAATTTGACCCTTTTAAAACAGGGGACTAGTATCGGTGATGTTCTCAATTTTTGTGCCAGTTATTTTACTCTTAGTGACAATACTCTCTGTGGCCTTGCTCCAAGTCAGGTTTAAGCAAGTTCGTTCCTAGAGAGCCACAGTCCTGCAGATTCCAGCCCCAACCGTCAAAAGAAATACTCACCTGCCTGTAGCCTTAGTAATCCTGAAGACCTTGATTAGCTTGTTCAGGTGTGTTTGATTAGGGTTGGAGCTGAACTCTGCAGGATTGTGGCTCTCTAGGCCTGAACTTGGGAACCCCTGCTGTAAGTGGTGATACTCTAGGTGTCGTTATTCACAGTGATGATACTGTCAGTGGCGTTACTTTGAGTAGTCATACTTTCAGTGATGATACTCTTAGTGGCGTTACTCTCAGTGGTGATATACGTGTTGGCAATATTCTCGGGGGAGATACTCACCAGTCCGCAGTCTGCACAGAAACACTCCTGAGAACATCTAAAGGTGAACATGGAGTTATGACTACTACAGTATTTTGAAAATGTTTTTCTTAAACATAATAAAATGCTGATAATAATCAGAAGGAGAGCCTGAACTGAGTTAGCGCTACGCTTATGAACTCCGCTCTGCATGAAGTGTCGCTCTGAGCTCTTTGTTTAAATGTGGTGGTTTTGGGGTGTAAATATTTACAAGGTGTGATGGAGCTGAAGCTTACGGCTGTTAACTGCACACTAACAGCACTTCAGAGCTCGAGCCCTACAGCACTTCACCGGTTCTTGCTGTGTGCTTTTCGTTCTGAAACCTGAGCCGTAATGTGGGCAGTTTTATCAGCTGTTAATTCCCTTCAGGAGCTGATGCGTTCTGAACGTGAACGCTTCACACTGTTTAGCTGATTTATGCGTCAGTGAGAGATGGCTAACTGTGATTAAGCACAACTGGGAGACTTTAGAGCGAGTCCGCCTCAATCAGAATGCCGTTTCCTCTGACTCCTTACCTAGTATAAATCATTAGCATAAACATGAGAGGCATTTTAATGATCATAATTTATGGAGTCACCATATGTGCTGTGGAGAGAGCGAGAGAGCGAGAGAGAGAGAGCGAGAGAGAGAGGGAGAGAGAGAGAGAGAGAGGGAGAGAGCGTCAACTCAATAACCAGAACCATGCCTGGGCTGTTAGTCAGCATTAAAGCAGCAGTGGTGGGGGAGGGGCTAATTACAAAGATTGTATTTAAGAAATCTCATTTGCATAATTATACATTGGTATGCAATGTACAGTATAATAGTATCAAACAGATGATGTAAATGTACAGCAAGTGTTCACCATTATAGGAAAGATAGAAAGGACTGATCAAAAAAAAGATTTATCAAATTTGTTCATTAAATAGAGCGTCTTCAATGTAATTAGGCTTCATTAGCATGAAATTAATCATAGTAGACATCAAATTAGCGTAATAAATCACTTATTATATATGATAAAAAAGTCTGATTTATTAGCCTTAAAGGTTCCATTTTTATTATTTCTTTAAAAAGTAATAAAAAGTGTCAGATAATGCATTTATTTTTATTTCTTTAACTTCCCTGGGGAGGGGCTCTCCTTATGTGAGGTCACAATGGGAGGAAAATCTACTGCAGGCAAATCCGATGTGTGTGTTCTCAAATCTGATCTGAGTGTCCACACTGTTAACTGAAAGCGATCGGATGCGATTTGACTTGGTTCCCAAATCTGATACATTGTTGACCTACCTGCAATGGTTGCTATGGTAACAACGACAGAGCTCCTCTGTCCAGGGAATATTGTTATTCATGTCCATACTTTATTAAGCCAACAAAATACACACTAATCTCCTCTGAACAGTTAATATTGAGATGTATATCTGCTACTTCTGCTCTGTAAAGCTTCAGTACGGCTCTAATCTGAGGTGCTGTTTGTTGGGCACCGCGCCCTTAAAGTTAGGCAGAGAAGAGTGCTCCTTTAACATGTAATTATTTACCATAATAATTATTTATTTCAATAATTAAATAAAGTAATTTAGTCACAATATTCCGCTGTATTTCTTAATATAATTTATTTGCAAAAAAAACAGTAAAAATCTAAACTGTTTAAAAAATCGTACATGTTTGTATACGCGGGGCGCCGGGCAAACGAGTGTCTGTGTAGGCATGTTATTTTTAAAAAGCATGTGATTTGAGGCTGAGCTTTAATTGGATTTTTTCAAATTATCCTTGGGACCGAGCACTGTGAGCCCCGCGACCCTCTCACTTTTGTTCTTAGCGAATCAATATATAAGTTTTTAAATATTTGGCCTCATGTGTTTGAAACATTCTCAATGAGTTTTATTAATGGTCAGCAGATTGTTAGTTAATGTATTGAATAGTGATTGATGTGGAAGCACCTAAATATGAGAGAAAATTCTGTAACTTCTTGGCAAAAAATACCCCTTCGCAAGGCGATCGGACGAAAAAAGAAAAAAAGGTAAAGAGCTTTGATCAGATCGACCTGATCTTCTAATTAAGCAGCAGGCAAGTGATCGCGGCCGAGCCTTCACTCTGTGCTTTTCCAGCATTTCTTATGGCTATTTACAGGCGATTATTAAAAGTTTAATTTAAATTTGGTTTGCGCCCCCCAGCCGCCACTGCAGGTGACTCTAAATGAACTTCTCCTCTGCAGCAGAGCTCAGTTTTGGTCTTGCTTTCCTGGGAAGGTCTTCATGAGAGACAGTTTCATCATCATGGAGCTTGATGGGTTTTACAAACGCACTCGACACGATACTGTTCTTGCAACAAGAAGGTGTGTCTAGACTTTTGACTCCTGGGATAGGCTCCAGGCCCACGCGACCCTGAATACAGAATAAAGCGGTATAGACGATGTGAGAGTAAGTGATTGATTTCTGTTAGAAGGGGTTCAGCTGGGAGTGAGCCTTGGGTTCAGGGGATCATTAAAGTAAACAAAGTTTAACCTGCTCTTGCATGCTTGTAGTAACAAAAACCGAACACACCCACCCTCTTTGATGACATGTTTACTGAAGTATACATCACTACATAATTAGTGTGCGATTTGGGACGTAGCCACTGTACTGCAGTAACCATGTGTGTGTGTGTGTGTGTGTGTGTAAAACTGGATAAACATGCAGAGGGAAGGCAAGCTGATCATCATCTTGTCCAAGTGTGAAACATTTATATGGAAAGGCATTCTCAAAATCACGTGTAAGTGTGAGAGAGAGAGTGTGTGTGTGTGTAAGGCCAGGACTGAAGGTTGAGGTGTGTGTTTCCTGGCAGGTCGAGTCACCGAGGCACCATGGTGGTGTTTATCCATCACTCTGACGCCTGAACGCTTTATCACCCGACTGACGAATGCGAGTTAACGTGGCTCATGTTACAGCACACATCACTCACTCTATTCCACTTATTATAGTCATCCATCAGACAACCGTCCATCTAGTACACACACCACACACACACCACACACAGCTCCGTGCCAGCTATGGGCTTCCGTCTGTGGCAGACTTAACAGAGCTTTTGTCTTTTGCTTAGCGATTATTTTACATTAAACGTTACTCCTGCAGGAAACACACACATGCTGCGTTCAACTGAAACACGAAACCTCAGAGTAGGAACATGAGGAAAGATCCCAGGACTTGGGGATTCCTACTTGTTTCCTCAACCTTGAGTTCTCGTGATGAAACTCACCATACCGACAGTAACACTGACCGCACAGTTTACTGTCCCAAGGAGCTCGCTGCTAACAAAAGACGAACGTGAAGGAGTCCAAAGATTTTATTACTTCGGATGCTTTTTGTTTCTGTGGCTGAATTGAGCTAAAAAAATCCACCTCATTTAAGATAGTTTTGCTCATTTACTCAGGCTTGTTTAATATTCAAGCCAAGTTTGCTCAGTGCAAAGTTGATTTAGCTCCACCTACAAAACACAAGGAGAGCTGAAAATGACAAAATAACATCTAAAAGGTAGAAGAGCACAAAACGTCCAGTAATGCAGCTCAGCCACTGCAGTGCATCAGCTCCCACAGAGAAACACGAACCCCTGCTGCTTATATAAGGTGCCATTACTTAATCATCCTAATTGTATAGCAAGTCTTAAATCTGAAATAAAAAACTCGCCAAATGTGCATTATTATATGTAAGGAAAATGTCTTCAAACTCAGAAGCGAGACATAAGACATGAGCAATTCTCCGGTTAACTGGATGTTCATGAAGGCCGCAGTTTGGTGTTTTAGGTTGGATGGATTTCTGCTAATAGGAGAGACTCCATGACAAAAGTGAGGAAAGTGATTTAACAGTGGCTCTGTAGGGAGCTTGGCCCAGATTTTGGGGTTTTCCAGGTCGATGGTTTGGAAGTAAACCAGCACAGAATTCTGTGGCTGCTGCCAGATAGACTCGCTCACTCTCTCTCTCCGTCTCTGATGTTCCTCTGTGTAAACAGCATGCAGAGGGATCTGCAGATTAGATAACTCTGTGTGTGTGTGTGTGTGTGTGTTTCAGCTAGAGACCCTGTAGGCTGTTTGTTTTTGGTTCTAATTACACTACACACACACACACTGTGGGCTTTAGCTGAACGCTAATTAAGCCTTGATGTGCAAACCCACTGATCATTATAGACCTGTAGGTGGCGCTGCCTCAGGGGCAGAATGAAATAATAACTGACACACTTCTACCCTCATATTCCTCTAAATATATTTCTATTAACACCACTTGCAAGCTAGCTACCTGAATTGTTGTTAGTTAGCATTAACTAGCCTAAAACTAGTTAATGTTACCCAAAACTCAACAAACTAATTTTAGCTATCAAAAGAATGTATAGTTCATGTATTTGAGCTTACCTAGAATTTAATTTTAAACATCAGTACTGATTATTATGAATAATATCTATCTATCTTGCTAGCCACATAGCATTATCTAAAAACAGAATTTTGCTAGCCATCTGGGTACATTTTTAGTTTTACGTGCCAGTTTTTAGGAATGTTTCTCGATAACACGAACCACACAGGTATCTTATAACACAGCCAGCATGAACAGTGTGTATTATTTCTATTTCTAAAAGTTTGCTTTACTATTCACAAATATTTATAGGAACCTAAAGCGAACATGCTAGTATAACTTACTAGCGAGAGTACCAGTCGTTGATGTGTACGCAGTTTGTAGAAATAGTTAAAAGGTTAAAGCTAAAAATGATGCTGATCAGCACCTGCACATCACCTTCCACTCAGCATTTTGATTTAATTTATGGCACAAGGTTGATACTATATATATGGTTGTGTATGTGACAAATAAAGTTAGAATTTTTATTTTTTCATAGTGTACGTACCATTTGTTGGAGGTTTTGCAGCCTGTAGGTGCATTACGGTTGTTCTGAGTCTTCCTCATACTCCTTAAACTATCACATTAATCGGATCTATTGAGTGATGCATATAGCCCCGCCCACCTCAAGGGAAAAAAGCACTAGAAGCTGTGATGTAATCTGGCACAAAACAGCTCATAACGTCCCTTCCACTCAACATTTGGATTTCATTTGATTTCATTGCAGGTTTAACTTCAGGCAAATACTAAAGACCTGGCAAAGTTTCGTTCAATTCTGTCCAGCCAGTTTTGTGTGATGCTGTGACAAAATCTGGCGGGACACACATGCAGACAGACAGAAAGTTTTCTGAGACTGGTTTTTAGTCCTCCAGTGTATGAACCGTAAAGATATTATTGGAAGAGTGAGTTCTGACCCAGTGTACAGACAAAACCTTTAAAAAGAAAAATGTATATAGTTACTCAACATCACTAACTCTCTGACTAGCTAGCACTGCATCACTGCGTGTGTGTCCCAAACCACTGTTACTGGAATTGTGTTTTGCTAGATCACTCTAAGTTAGCATAGCCGCTGGTGAGTGCGATGGTGATGGGCTGCGTCCCAAACCACCAGACTACTGTAGTAAGGAGTGTACCACGGTAGTAGCCTTAGTAGAGCATAAGATTTGTGTGTGTGTGTGTGTGTGTGTGTGTAGCTGCAGGGAGATTGCGGGGTTTTAGTGCTCTCTCTGTAACTTTCCCTCCAATTATTTGCTCATTCTTTTCTCTTTTCATCTCAGAGACAGGAAGTGTACAGTGAGGTTTTTTTTTTTTTTCGACTTCTGAAATGAAACCCCTGGAATGGTATTAATAACCTCCACAGCTGTATTTACCAACTGCAGCCTGTTATTATTTACCGGTTATTATCATTGTGATAGGACAGGCAGAGTGTAATTAGGATGTAAATAAAGGGCATAAACATCACTAATCACTAGTCATTTTGTCTGAAGCCGCACCCTGTTCACTATCTAGTGCACTACTGTGGGACTCGTTTATTTGTCGCTTTCAAGGGGTACAGTTAATGCACTGACATGCAGAGAGATGTACCCATAATGCACTGCGGTACTCTGTTTTATTCTATTCATGATAAGGCATCTTTATTTGGCCCAGAGGGAACTGGAAATTCGGGAGAACAACAAAAAGAAGTTTAAAGGCTAAATTAGTGAAAATGTATAACATAGAAAACATAAAAACATAAAATGCAAAAATCCCACAAAAAAAAGTAAACTCACATCATCTGGCTTTCCACTGACACAAGTTTTGACCAATTATCTACCGATCCATCTGTTAGTCAATCTATTGTTTTTTGTATTTATCTGTCTGTGTAAATGTCTGTCTATGGACTGGCCTTTCTTTCTCTCTCTCTCTATTTATGTATTTATTTATTTATTATATCTTTTTATCCATCCATCTGTCTGACACAAGACTGGTCTATTTGTCTGTCTAAGTCTGCATGTGTATAAATTCCTCTTTCTTTCTGCTCATTTCTCATTCTTTCTCTCTGTCTGTTCCTTGGCTAATCTGTGTGCCTTTCTCTTTCTCTGTCTCCCTTTTGTTTGGGCTACCTGTCTCTCTTTCTCTTTACCTTTCTGTCTTCCTCTGCCTGTCCGTCTGTGTCTCTTTTGTTTGTCAGTCTGTACTGTGCTATATGTCTGGGTGTCTCATCTGTCTGTCTGTCTCTCTGTAATGTTGCTCGGTCTAAATGAGAATCTTCTCTCTTTTTAATTCACAGGGGTTCCTCGCTGAGCAAACTATTTATCTGGAGGAGGAGAGAGAGAAAGAGAGGAAAGAAAAATCAAGAGAGAGAGAGTGTGTGCTTGAGGAAGGAAAGCACATCTGTTAAACAGATCAAGACAGAAGTCTCAGCAGGACCTCTGTGTTTTCCGCTGGGGAGAAATGATCTGGAGCGCAGTTTGTTGGCCTGTCATTAGGCCACAGGGCCTCACGCTGAGGAATGGATAGCCTCGCCGCTAATGCTACAATTGCTGCCTTCAGGATGGGACACAGCTAATGGAAATCATTTGTTCTTTGGCCTGAACGTCAGCAAAAGCAGCAGTATTTGATGTAACCCTTTTATTACTGTAAGTCTCCGCAAAACTATTGTTGTTCATCACTGTGCTCGATTGGGACCGATTCCTTTCTTTGTTAATTTATTGATGTGTACAGAAGATGGCAGCGACATATCGCATTGTGGTCAGCAGTATAAATTATTATAACAGTGTTGTAGTTGACCGACGCGTTCAGCAGACAGTGCATTACTGTAACGGACCATGTGGAGCAATAAAACATGGGCTTAGCTGCACTGTGGCTCATCGTAGCACCTGTGCTGAGCTCCTGGATTCCTCCCAAACCTACACCGATCGGCCACTCAGCTACCACGAATCCGTGTCTAAAATGCTTGAAAATGGCGGATGCGGTCATGTTGGATTTGGAGAGGACTTTCATTATCAGGTCACTCCACGACTGAAGAAAGGATCTGCCATTCAGAGCTCGACGAGCCTGAAAGACATCACTGGTGAGGCGATTAACTTGGCCAGCGGAAAGATGAAAGAGTTCTCCTTCGAGAAGCTGAAGTACTCCTCTAGTCATGTGACCTTCAGGAAAGGGAGAAAAGTGAGGCCTGACTCGTTTAGCCGGAGGTCTGCTGACCTTGATGTCATCTACGGACACTTTGGCAACGATGAGAACTGTCCTCCACAGAAATCAGCACCGGATGAGCAGAAGCTGAACCGAAGCATCTCACTGGAGCAGAACCTGAACAATGCAGCCTCTTTTTATCTTAACAACTTCACAGAAGAGAACCTCATTGCCCGGATTCTGGAGAAGACCAAAGCAGACAGCAATGCTTCTGGGGAAGACATCAAAGCTTGCTTGGACATCCTGCTGAAGTGCTCAGAGGATCTGAAGAAGTGCACAGACATTATAAAGCAGTGCATAAAGAGGAAGTCCATGACTGGAGATGGAGATGATTCTGGAAATCCGGATGCTATTTACAAAACCATGATGGCACGACTTTCTAGCTATTTAAAGAAGCTGCCTTTTGATCTTGACCTTGGGCATACAGGAAGATCCGAGTACAGCGATCTATCCGAACTGGTCAACACTCTCCATGGACTTCAGCAAAGGCCATTTTCTCCTTTTGGAAATGATCAGCCTCCTCGATATGAGGATGTGGTCCAGTCCCCTCCATCAACAAAAGTTCAGGCAAAAACTTCATCTTGCCCATCTCCAGAGTCTCTTGATGGCACCAGGGATCTCCCAGGAGGTTTAACATCTGCTCAAGGTCTCACTGTATCGCTCCCTGCTCATTCATCTTCTAATGGATTGCAGTATTCCAACATTTCCTCTTCTTCCATCAGTACCAAACCATCCACCCTTCATTATCCCAACTCCACTGGTCGATATGATGCCTCCTCCTCCTCGTCCACCAACAGCATCTCCAAAGACGCCTCAATGGAGACCCTGTACATCGAGGAGGACGTGGACATCGGTCGGGCACTAGACAGGAGGCAGGGAACTAGTTCTTCAGACTCCGCGCAACTTTCAAGGAGACTTGAGATGATGTCAGTTCCCAGTGCTGGCACCACTGACCAACTTCCTGATCTCAGTCGAAATGGAATTGTCTTTACACCCAAAAATGAACCAGGAAGTAACCAGGCTTATACGCCATCCCATATCACACTTTCAAATCCAGCTCCCCATATCACCAGGGAAGGTGTAGATGAGATTGATAAACTGCTAATGGACTTGGAGTGTCTCTCTCAGAACATTCAGAAGGAACCTCCACTACCACCAAAGCAGAGACAGATAAATGCATACCAAAAAAATCTGCACCAGATTGGCCCCTCGGGAACTAATGGTCCACTTTGTCCAAATCCTCCTGCCACTCTGTCCACCAAACCGATAAATCGTGACACAGAAGGAGCTGGAGAAGAAGATGATGGTGCTCTCTTGATACGTATTTTGGAGAGCATTGAGAGCTTTGCTCAGGAGCTTGTGGATTGTGGAGCTGGAACAGGAACTCAATCAAAAGAGCGTGAGGTCATGCGTCTCCTTCAAGACACACTGGCTAAGACTGAAATGAGTTCCACTCCTGTGCCTACACCTGCACCAGAAACCACACCAGGACCTTCACCCGTAGCTACATCTGTACCTGTATCTGTACCTTTAGCAACTCCTGCTAAAGCCTTGGGTTCGTTTATCACCGGGAGAGACACGGGGTCTACCATCCTAATCCAACAGACACCAGAAGTCATCAGGGTGAGTTTTCATTTCTCGTCTCGAGTCAGCTGTGTGTGTCTGTTGCCGTGGTTTCCTAACATCACACCAGTGGTCTGTAAAAACTCGTTTCAAGCTCTGCAGCACAGATTGTCCTTTCCGTGTGTAAAGTTCTCTATGAATTAGCAGGAATGCAGCTTGTGCTTTATGGAAGTTGTAACATTCAGATCATTTATATTCTTCAGCGCCTGAGTTTAAACCCGGCTCGTGACGAAACGTCCGCTTTCTGATCCGTTAAATAAATCATTAGTCACGCTGCTGTGTTCTGCGCCAGGAACTGCAGAAATAGCAACACATCGATCTGTTTCTTAGAGTAACATGAGACAAGTCTCTCATCTTATCTGTATAGCACAGTGAGACAGGTCTCTCATCACCTCTCTACAGTACAGTGAGACAGGTCTCTCATCACCTCTCTACAGTACAGTGAGACAGGTCTCTCATTTTCTCTCTACAGTACAGTGAGACAGGTCTCTCATTTTCTCTCTACAGTACAGTGGGACAGGTCTCTCATTATTATCTCTCTACAGCACAGTGAGACAGGTCTCTCATCATCTTCACTATGGCACATCCTATTATTTCTCTCCAGTCTCACTTTCTGTCTGTCTCAATTTTTCCCCCAGTCTCACTATCTTCAAACTCACTCTCTCTGCATCCATCTGTCTCTCCCTGTCCTGTCTTAATCATACTCTTCAGTCTCACACTCACTGTCCTGTCTCACTTTCTTAAATCTCACACTCTCTGTCCTGTCTCACTCTCTCCAGTCCCACACTTTCTGTCCTGTCTCACTCTCTCCAGTCTTACATTCTCTGTTCTATCTTACTCTCTCCAGTCTCACACTCTCTGTTCTGTCTCACTCTCTCCAGTCTCACATTCTCTGTTCTGTCTTACTCTCTCTAGTCTCACACTCTTTGTTCTGTCTCACTCTCTCCAGTCTCACATTCTCTGTTCTGTCTCACTCTCTCCAGTCTCACACTCTCTGTTTTGTCTTACTCTCTCCAATCTCCCACTTTTTGTTCTGTCTCACTCTCTCCAGTCTTACATTCTCTATTCTGTCTTACTCTCTCTAGTCTCACACTCTCTGTTCTGTCTCACTCTCTCCAGTCTTACATTCTCTATTCTGTCTTACTCTCTCTAGTCTCACACTCTCTGTTCTGTCTCACTCTCTCCAGTCTTACATTCTCTATTCTGTCTTACTCTCTCTAGTCTCACACTCTCTGTTCTGTCTCACTCTCTCCAGTCTTACACTCTCTGTTCTGTCTTACTCTCTCTAGTCTCACACTCTCTGTCCTGTCTCACTCTCTCCAGTCTTACACTCTCTGTTCTGTCTCACTCTCTCCAGTCTTACACTCTCTGTTCTATCTTACTCTCTCCAGTCTTACACTCTCTGTTCTGTCTCACTCTCTCCAGTCTCACACTCTCTGTTCTGTCTCACTCTCTCTGCGGTAAACTCTGCCATCACGTGTTAAGTCTGTAAGCTGACACTCGCCTGCTATCTACAGCTCGCTATTTATGATGCTGCCATCACACTCATCAGAGGAAGGCTTTTAGTGAGCGCAGCTCCCCTTTTACTCCTAAACACACGCGCACACACACACACACACACACACACACACACACACACACACAAACACGTAGTTAAGGTCAAAGCTAGCTGAGATTTTGTTTTGTATTTATGAGTGTCCAGCAAAATCTGTGTGTGTGTGTGTGTGTGCGCGTGTGTGTGTGCGTGCATGTGCGTGTGTGTGCACGCATGTGTGTTATTCACTCCCCCATCCTGCTGTGGCATTTCACTGAGAGACTGAGTGACGCCGTGGGGAAAACGGAGCTTGTGTGGGGGGACAGAGTCCTGCTCGTTAACGCAACCCAGCCAATCAGAGACATAAACACTGAAGCCACACACACTCAGAGTCAGTGCATGGCACACATGTGTGTGTGTGTGCTGTTGTGTGTCTGTATGTGTGTGTGTGTGTGTCTGATGGTGAACTGTCCGCCCCTCTAAACTGGATCTGTATTGAGTTGTCCATCTCTCCACCCTTCTGCCTGCCTGCCTGTCTGTCTGCCTGTCTGTCTGTCTGTCTGTCTGTCTGTCTGCGTTTCTCCACATGTATCTCTGTTTTTCACAACTATTTAGAATAAAGTGTTACAGCAGAGACCCATAAGCAGCTGATGTTACTCACTCTCACTGCAGTTCTTCTATTATTCCTCCACTACTATTCTTTCTTTTTTCTTTCTTGCTTTTAATCCCCTACTACACTCAGAACAGGGTTGTGAATTATCCCCCTCATGGCGCCTCTTCACACAGTGTTGACAGTGAGAACTGACCCACTACACCTGTCAGGAAGTGCACTTAATCGCCATGGAGATGGGGAAGCCCTGGCTGAAACCGCGAGTGCAGCACCTCCCATTAATCATCCCGCTGTTCTCTCTCTCTCTCTCTCTCTCTCTCTCTCTCTCTCTGGTGTTCAGGCCAGTAAGTCAAGTGCAGAGTCAGTGATTCAAATATTGATAAGATGAGATGAAATAAGATGAAATATACCTTTGTTTATGTTACAGCAGCAAAGAAAAATGTGCAAACATAAAGTAGGGACAGTACAGTGTATAAATACAAAAGAAAAAGAAAAAACAATACAATAGTTACACTTTCAGTCAAATTGCACTAGGTAATGTAATACTGTACAGTTTCAAATAGTATTTTTTGCTATGGCAAAAAAAACATTAGCTATTGTACCTATATTTAAGATATTGTATAAACAGTAATAACAGTGTGTGTGTTACGGTAAGTGATTAGATAAAAAAGAAATAAAATTGAATTGAATTGGTTCACTGGGAGCAGCTCTGACTCTACAGTCTAAAAGCAGCAGGAGGAAAAGACCTTCGATATCACTCCTTCAGACTCCGAGGATGTGACTGTCCGTCACTGAAGGAGCTGCTCAGAGATAAACCGGTTGTATACGGGGGGTGAGAGTCGTTCTCCAGTGATGATCACAGCTTCCCTACCCTCCTGTACAGTGTCCAGGGGAATCCCCAGGACTGATCCCGCCTTCCTTATCAGCTCGTCCAGTCTCTTCCTGTCTGCAGTAGAGATGCTGCTGCACCAGAAGACCACTCCATAGATGATGGCTGAGGCCACCACAGAGTCAAAAAAGGTCTTCAGTAGCGCCCCCTGCACTCCACGAGACCCCCGTCTCCTCTCTGCTCTGTTCTTATAGTCAAATGCAGAGTCAGTGATTCAATTACTGTTAAGTAAAAAGTCAGTCATTTAAAGGTTCAGGCAAGTGACTCGAGCACTGAATCAGTAATTCATTCATTCCAGAGAGTTGAGCACAAATAAGTGATTAAAGAGTTTATTTACATCCATAGATCTCTTATATAGACTAGATGAACCACACCCAGATTACTGCATACTGGATCGTGCTTTGTTTACTGTGGCTGACCCATCAGTATCAAAATCTATAATAATTGCTCGTCTGTGATGATCTAACAATCATACATGAGAATGAATTCTTGTAGCCGATCATAACATAGAAGGTGTGGTTCGTCAATTAAAAAGATCTTACTGCTTACTGTTTTTGCTAGAATGAGCCAGTGCTGAGAGCTGTACGTCTTACACTTAATTATTTTAAAGCGGTCCTAAATAAAACCCGAGCCCTGCTGATCAGACTCAGTATCAGCTGATCATCAGTTCAGTTCATTGTTATTGATATGATACAGCTTTAGCACTATTCAGTATGGCATCAGGATCTGAAATAAGTCCAGCGTGTGCATCCCGTCTAACCTATCAGTCCAGACGGCCGCGCAGAGGCTCAGTGTTTTAACGTGTGTGTAAATAAGTCATGGTGGCAGTGTTGTGCATGGCGGTTACTAAAGTATAAAGATGTGATGACTGGAGCATTTTGTCGTTTATCTCGCTATCTCTCGCTCAGGATTAGCGTAAGAACCTGATGGTGGAGATGAAAGTGCTGAGTGCTGAATTCTGACTGTGTGACAGAGTCTACATGCAGAGATCAGTAGCTATGACAACATCAGTGTTAGTCTTCTCTTTCTCTCTGGGCTTAAAGACAGAGGAGTAAAGATGCACTTCTGTGTGTGTGTGTGTGTGTGTGGTGTGTGTGTGTGTGTGGTGTGTGTAAACAGACACTCTGGTCTTTATTTATTCATCGTGCTCGTTCACACACGGTCACACGGTCTGAACGGCAACATTACATCATCACAGACAGGAAATGATGTCATACTGCAGCCTGAAGCCAACAGAGAGAGAGAAAGTGAGAGGCCACAGACAGGCAGAGAGAGAGAGAGAGAGAGAGAGAGAGAGAGACTCGGACATTTGTTAAATGTTACATTTACGGATAAAAACTCACACTTTTGCATTTTGGAAACAAGAAAACTTTTTTTTCTCTCTCTGTCTCTCTATCTCTCTCTATACCTGTCTGTCTCTCCATCTGTCTCACAGCCTGTTTGTCTCTGTATCTCACTCACTGATGGTCTGTCTCTTTCTCATTTTTTTTTAAGCCTGGCTGTCTGTCCCTCTATCTGTTAGTTCCTGATATCTCTGTAACTCACTCTCACTGCCTGTCTGTCTCTCTATCTGTCTCACAGCCTGTCTGTCTCTCTATCTGTCTCACAGCCTGGCTGTCTTTCTATCTGTCTCACAGCCTGTCTGTCTCTATCTCACTGTCTGTCTGTATCTATCTCACTGCCTACGTGTCTGTCTCATTGCTTGTCTGTCTCTATACCTCTGTCTGTCTCTCTGTCTTTCTCACTGCCTCCGTCTCTCTATCTCTCTTACTGTTTCTGTCTCTCTTATTGCCTGTTTGTGTCTTTATCTCTTTGCCTGTCTGTCTCCCTGTCTTTCTAATTGCCTGCCTGTCTCTCTTCCCATGTCTCTGTCCCTACCCATCTGTCTGTCTCTGTGTCTCTCTGTCTAGTTTTCAGTGTCTTTCATGAACTCTGTGTCTGTATTTCTGTCCAACTCAGAAGAAATTTGAACCTAATAAAATCTGATAAAGATTATATCTGAACCCAGATTAGTGTACACGCCCAGCTACAGTTTATACAACAGAAGGAAAGCTAAGCTAGTCATTTGCTAGCACGGAAAAGCTAATGTTAATGGAGTTAGTGGTAAGGCCACACCTACAGCTCATACACTAACTTACTCAGGAAAGGGTGTAGAGTTACTACTGACAGCAGCGTGTTAGCTTGCTAGCATTTAGCAGCTTTGACAGATTGATGGCTCAGGGTCGAGCAGGCGGGAAAAATGAGAGTTACTTATCAAGCGGCTCTCAGTAGAACAGCAGCGGTCACTGTCTGCCCTCTAGTGGTGCAAAAGAACAACTACACCTGCTCTAGATGAATAATAATAATAATAATAATAATAATAATATGGTATTTTATAGCACATTGTGTGTACAGACTGTTTAATGCGTGTAATAAATAAGGCAAACATTAATATTTTAAATGTAAATGAACAAAAAGGGATGTAGGATATACAGTTTGAAACTTGTACTTTGTCTCCCCCTGGTGGTAAAGACTGGTGCTGTTTAACGTTATTCACTCCATAAACACAGGTTTAATAACAATGAACTGAAATACACCCTGCTGTATTATTATCACACACACACACACACACACACACACACACACACACTGCTGTGACTGTGATTTTGAAACAGACGCAGTATAAAGCGTAACTGCTGTAAGGCACGAACACACACACACACACACACACACACACACACACACACACACTGACGTCTATCTGTCTCTAGTTATGTGTGTGTGTGTGTGTGTGCATAGTCTGCCTGGTACCTGGTGCAAAAATAACCCGCACAACAGAAAGTCTTTCTGTATTTATGGCTCTCACTGCAGCCTCGGGAGGCGTGGCCAAATGGGCCTGGTCTAAATAATACGACCTGCCTGCTGATTGAGGAGGGGCGGGGCAAGAGGAGCTGGACTGGCATTTGATCTGTTATTGTTATAGACAATTGTCTGTCTGTCTTTATAACTGACTGTCACTTGTCTTTATTGCTGGATGTAACTGTCTGTCTGTTTTTAACTTGTTTATCTGCCTCTATTATCCATCTGTCTTTTTTAGTCTGTCTCTTTATCTGTCTCTAAATGTCTCTGTGTTTGTCTCATTCTTTCTTTGTCTTTTCATCAGTCTATCCCTCTAACTGTCTCTCTGTCGTTTTTTTCTTATTCTCTTTGAACTGTCTGCCCTACTGTCATAACTGTCTGTCTACCTCTAACTGTCAGTATGTAACTTCTTTTCTGTTTCTCATTCAAAACTTCTGTCTGTGTCTCTGATTTACTTGTTTTTTTCATAAACATTTGTCTGTAACTTTCCAGTCCTTCTATACTGTCAATAACTGTCTGTATCTCCCTCTCGGTCTGTACCTATTTATCTGTCCACCTGCCTGTCTGTAACCGTCTGTCTCTCCACCTTTCTGTCTGTATTTGTTTGTAGTTGTCTGTCTCTGTCTGTCCGTCTGTACCTGTCTGTCTCTTCACCTGTCTATCTCTTCACCTGTCTGTCTCTTTATCAGTCTATCTAAAGATTTTTTCTTTAATGTGGATGAAATTCCTCTTTGTGTTTGGAAGTTATTAGTCATTAATTCTACTCTCTCTCTCTCTCTCTCTCTCACACACACACACACACACACACACACACACACACACACTTGTCATAGCGTGAACCAGCGCACCCACACTAGTGCTGAATGAAGCTTCACTGGCAACACAACTACACAAAATTTCTCGTGTTGGTTACCAGCTCTGGATTGACCTTTGACCTTTCCTCAGTCCCTAGTGACACACGTTCTGCGACGCCCCCGCTCGTGGAGCTGAGGTTTGTCAGAAGCTGCCGTTGACTCTGAGCTGATGGCATTCAGAAACTGTGCAACTGAGAGGAAGGAATGAAAACGTTGTTGTTCGTGTGTCCCACGCTCATCTGGGCCGCGTCCCAATCCTCTCAGCGCACCTCCCCTTCCTGCTAACAAGCCCTACTGCCAGGACAGATGCATATTAGCGTGTTAGCTCATTTAATGTTGGTAGAGTTTCTTTTCTGCTGCATTGATTTTTTTTTTAAATAAACGTACAGGATGCGAATAACGCCATCCGATTAGCCGTTCTTCATGCTAGTTATTCCATCTGCTGCATGCTAGTTTTAATCATGAATTATTAACAAGGTAACATTCTAAATAAGAAGACTTATAAGTTGGCATAGCTTAAGCATGCTAACACTCTTTGCTATGCTAAATTTGAGTTAAGTGTTATTGTGCTTAAAGTTGCACATTTTGCTAATAACAAACGTCAGTTGTTTTGCTAACTACTGTGTAACTATGATGCTAGTAACAAATCTACAGTAAGTTAGCATGCTAGCTATTGTTTGCTACTTCTTACCCATAATTAATGAGATTAGCAGCACAGAATGCTAAGCGGAAATCGGAACGAGATGTGTGTGTGTGTGTGTGTCAGTGTTTATGTACGACCAGGGAGGAGTCTAACTCTGGTAACCGTAGTAAAAAGAGCAGGAAATATGACACGTGTGAAGTAAAGATTCTGTTTATTATTTTCCTCCATTATAAACGCCCAAACGTTTTATTTCTCCTGTTCCATGGATTCTCTGCCCTGATAACAATGGATTCATTCATTAAACAACAATATATATATATATATATTAATTTATTTAACATGTTTCACGATGTAGTTCCTGTTATCAGTGACGTTATAGCAGCTATAAACGCTCTTTCCTTACTCACTCTTTTTTTATTGTCTCTCTTAAATTTAAAAGACCAAAAAATTGTCAATGTAAAAAAGTGATGCCTTCCTTCTGTATCAGCCATGACTGGGGTCGACTGTTCTCAGGGTTCTAATGTGGACATGTCCTGAGAAACCACTAGGAAGCATAAAGTCCTCTGTCTCAGGGTGGAATAAGTCCTCTGTCTCAGGGTGGAATAAAGTCCTCTGTCTCAGGGTGGAATAAGTCCTCTGTCTCAGGGTGGAATAAAGTCCTCTGTCTCAGGGTGGAATAAAGTCCTCTGTCTCAGGGTGGAATAAAGTCCTCTGTCTCTGACTCTGGAAGTCAAAATGTAAAGTTCCAGTTTTGTAGAGACTCCTTCCACTGATGTTACACAAACACAGAAACTTCACCCTCCCAACAGTGGCACATGTTTACGTCAAGTGTGCGGTCTATGTGCTCGTGAACACGCGATTACTATGAAGACGTTACCGTATCAGAGCGAGCGCATTAATATAAACCCTCACTATTCAAGACCCTCTGTGTTTAATAACAGTTTGGACTAAAGTAAGTTCTAGTACGTAAACTTACAGGCTTTACAGTGTTACGGTTCTACACTTGTATTTTAGAAGAGATCTTTGATCTAACGAGCCCATGTTAGTGCACTTCATAGTGCACTTGATCCTCCAGTGTACGGAATAGGGAGCCTTGTGCCTTTTGGAACACGTCCCAGTGAACTGTCACACCAAACACACATACACATAGACTGTGTGTTACTCTGACATTGAAGTAGGATTTTATAATAATGCTAATTGTTGTCACTAGGTGTCTCTACGCGCCTGCCTACTGGAGTCTAACGCTGTTGTAACAGTGACATGTGAGAAATTGTTTGTCCTGGATAGAAAGAAGCGGTGGGCAGAGGGGGGGTGCGGGGGGTGAGGGAGGTGCGGGGGTCTATTAATAAGCCATTCAGCAGATTAAGCAACAGATGTTTTAGCAATTTACGCTCTATTCTGGCCGCGGACGGATACGCTCAGGATCAGCTCTGGGGCGAATGCCGTAAATGTAGACTAAACATTTATTAAACATGGAGGTTAAGATGCAACCCAAAACATTTTTTAATCATTAAATTCCCAACGTCTTCATTTAACCCCAGCACAAAGTGAGTTCGGAGGGGGATTTGGGGGGTGGGGGGGGAGCTCTGTCTTTGTCACCATCAGGGGGCGCAAAATTACTCTTATTATAATATTTTTTTTGCTGTATATCGGATTTAATTAATAGCAATTGTGTTAATTTTCACTGGATTAACTGGATTCTAGCGTTTCATTACAGACTAGCCGAGTTTAGAGTTGATGTTTTGAGAGATGATGTACAAAAGAATACAACCAAGTAAAGACGAATCATATGTGTGTAAGAATAAGACTTCTGATTGGCTAATTAATTCCTGCATGAACATCGTTAACTTTTGTTCGTAGACCTTTTGTTATTCAGACAAGCTGATTGCGGAGTTTCCGTGGTTGCTGATCCGCCTGATGGCGTCAAACCCGGCGAGATTCTCTTCCCTGGAATCTGAAGCGTTTGATATTTGTTGAACAGCTGCCGGGGAGTCGGGCAGCAGAGCAGGGAATTCTGGGATAGCTATGTGCAGCTGAAATGTCAGGAGGCCTGCTGTACACAGAGTTATTTATACAACTGAAAAGAAAGAGGAGAAGTGCTGCAGGACCAGAGCATGCTGGTGAGGGTTCAGAGGGTGGGGTATATGGGTGTCGGTGTGTGTGTGGAGGGTAATGAGGGGGTTGGGGTGAGTTATGCAAAAGCATTAAAGTTCCTTAGGGTGTGTTATCTACTGTGTCTCTACACAAAATATGTAACTGAGGACATAAAACATGGTTCTGCTTCGATCCTGGAACATGTTAAACACAGCACCACCAGGGGGCACTACATCTGTATATCCGTACCTGTCTACATCTACCTTCTTATCTACAACTTATTACATCTGTCTCGATCTCTGTGTTTGCACCTGTCTATGTGCTCCTGTGGCCAGAAGTGTATGGACACTCATCATGAACATGAATCTGATGGCAGTTTTGGGCTCTTAATGATTTCACACATCTTTAATAGAAGGAAAATTCAAGACCCCGAAGTTTATTCTATTTTGGGTTTCCTGAAATCAATCCAGGGTCACAGCAAATTTAAAATTTGGATCAATGTCCCTTAGCAACATTGTAGACCATTAGAAGAGGTTTTTGGTCACCATCAGCAAGCATGTGGCAGAATTCTGGTTGGATGTGTGACCTCTCTACTTGGCAGAATTGGTATCATTAGATTAAATTTCTTGATTTCCTCAAACAGACATATTAATTAAATAAAAAAATTTAAACCTAAATTTCCAGAAGGTTCAAGACTCCTCAAGGTTATTTATTCCACAACCAGCAGTGACATAAGATTAGGGACACTGTCTTGTTGGGAGACTCAGTTATGTACAGGTTTCAACAGTCTGGCTGAAGAATTCTGAGATTCCTGTCCTCCATACATATTCCATCTACTTTGTGCAGTGCACCAGTTCCACTGGCAGTAAAACAACCCCAGAGTGTGATGCTACCACCACCATGCTTACAGTTTCCTGGGGGTTGGCCTCACCTGTACTCCTTCAAATATACATCTGGTCAAAACGTTCAGCCAGATAGCCTCTATTAGCTTACATATAGGCAAATAAAAAATGTGCTGCAAACACACTTAGTTAGTTTGAAGGGGTGGAGTTTCTGGATGGCATAATTACAAAAAACTGGCTTGACTGGAGAAAGAGACACTGGTGTTCTAGCAGCTTCCAGTTCATGGCCTTTGCCTTGGTGTCTCCTGGGTAGTCCTTGACCATCCAGCCAGCTGAGGGGGGCAGTTTGGATCTTCTTCCAGACCTGGGCATAGTGGCTCCACTTCCCAGTAACTTGTTCCTACAAACAGCAGTTTAAACTGATCTTGGAACCTGCAGAAATGGCTGTGAGAGATGTTCCTGACTTGTGTAAACCTACCATGCTCTTTCTCAGATCTGCATTGAGCTCCTTGGACTTTTCTCATGATACTATGTGTTGCTTAAACCAGTGAGTGCTGTCACACACATTTTTTATGTTGCACAGAGAAGTTACCAACCGGAGTCCATCATCATCACTAACAGGAAGTTGAGAGGTCTCAGACTCAGGAAATCAAAAGCCATTCCAGGACTTCCAGCACCACTGAAATAAATGGCTGTCTGTATCGTTTGTGCTTCAAATAATGTTTTTTTTTCTGTTAAATATGTGTGTGCCCCATCATTCTCCTGATACTGACCTGATATCCATGTTTATAATGAGTGTGTTAATTTGTATATTTTTTTCCATATCTGTGTATACTGTATACCGATGTATACTTCTAACCTCTCGCTCTCACCTCCTGTCTGTTTGTATCAATGTACTGTATCTTCAACTGTCTCTCTCTACCTGTCTGCACTTATACTTATTACCATATTCCTCTCCCTATTTATTTATGCCTCGACCTATACCTCCCGGCTAGCCTGTGTATAAAGGAAAAAAAATCATGTCCTCTTTGGGCTCCCAAACCCAAAATGGTCCCTGCAGGGTCACGATTAGTATTAAGGAACAATTGATGTTAAAACATCATCAGATTTGTGGCAGGCAGTACAGGCTGGAGTTTTATGTACGAGATGTACTGAGAGCTTTGTTTTCAGCCCTCGAATGGAGAAAAGCAGCAACTTAGACTGCGAGATTGTAGGATGCCAATCTTCAGCGCGTTCAGCCGCCACCTCCACATCCACTTTGCCCCACCGTTCCCAAACTGCCCCCTGTGAACCCACTGAAGCTCAGTGCTGATTTTCTCTCTGAACTCTGAGTGCATAAACAAAGTCCGGATCAACATGCCACCTGTGCCTCTTCTGTGTTCTTAATTTTGACGCTCTAAATTGGTCAGGGATGGGGAGGGTGGGGTGGTGGGTGAGAGGTGGGGGGGTGGTCAGGGGGCTTCCTTTCCCTTCGCTTTCCCATAATGCACCTTTGCTGATCCAGGCACACAGATATCTGACACAGCTGCCCCCCACCCCACCCCTCTGTCCCCTCTTGTGCTTGTCAGGACAGAGCAGGCTGAGATCAGGGACTCGTCTGGGATTCAGACCCTCGCTAGGGTCATGTTTCGCACAGTTGGGATCCACCGGTGGTGCACTTGTGCACGAGAAGTGTTTTTGTGTTTGTGAGAAAGCAGGAAGGAGCCTGAAGGCCTCGTCTTGCTGCGGCGATGCTCCTGAGCTTCCCTTCTAGCTTCCGATTCTCCAGGAATCCCTCCATGTGTCCAAATCTTGAAGGTGGGAGTGTGTGGCCAGGAGCTTGCAACCAGAGTTTTTGAAGAGCGTGTGCGTTAGCGTGTAGGGTGGAGGGGACAAGGCAAATCCGTAGGAGGGCTGTAGAGCGTGGCCTACAACCTTCTAAAGCGGAAGTCACCGAGGACTTTGGAGTTTGTTTTAGCACTTTGGACGATCGGACCTCGATTGATCTATCTCTGGACTTTGCAACCATGATGATAAAAGACTCTTCGCTCAGGGAAGACCCTGACCTGCGGGGGGAGCTGGAGTTTTTGGCACGAGGCTGTGACTTTGTCTTGCCATCACGCTTCAAGAAAAGGCTCAAATCCTTCCAGCGAGCGCAGGTCAGTCTAGTAATAAAATTAAATAAATAAAAAACACACACACACTCATCGTGGCTAACTTGCACATGCCGGGGAAGACAAAACTATTCACAGGCAGATACCAACACGGCTATTAATAGGGGCGACAGGAATACAGTGTCCGAGTGAATGTGGTGTACTGGGGTGGTGGGGTGGGGGCAATGTCCTCAGTCACAGCTGTTGTGTTCAATACCATCCAGTTTAATTTCTAAGTGCACTAACAAGTGGCGTTTCAATTTCATCAGATATTAAACACTAATCAGTGTTTGTTTTGTACAAGCGTGGTGGCATCTGATTGGTGTGTTCTGATTGGCCCAGAGGAGCAGACATATCAAAGCTAGGAGCATCCTGACAAAAGTCCAATATTGCTCAAAAAGAAACTCTCACTAAGACTCATTATGACTCCACCATTACAAGTTCTGATGAGGGCCTGAAGAACCTGACAGCTGGAAATGGGCTCAGTCACTTTAATTAAACCAAGTTAATCTCCAACAAGATCCTAAGCGCCTGAAAATAAACCTCATGTTTATTAAAGCTGCTGAGTTTAAAAAGTGCTTCGTTCATCTGAGGGGCTTCTTCAGGTCTTCATCCTGGTCCTTCTCGACACCACGCACCAGCTTCGTATGCATCTACTGTAGGTCTTCAGGTGATTTCCAAGATAGTCCATCAGAAACAACTTGAAATGATGATAAATGCGCTGCTTCCTGTGTGATCTTTCCTTCTGTAGATCATTCTATGTACCACGGTTTAAACACACCTGGCTGGAAGACCTTTCAGATCTCATGATCTTCATGACATTTTATTTTTTCCATACCTCAGTGCTGTTGAATTCTGATCTCATGTGTGTTTAGAAATGGAGTTCCACTGGAAAGCCTAGAACATGCTCATGTTTTACTGGAGGATTTGCAGGGAAAAAAAACGTTTTTGGTCTATATGACCGTATTATTGTGAACAACATGCTAACTAGCTGTATGCTAGCTTGCTAAATTGTGACCTTTCATGTTTTCAAGCTTCATCTTTAAAAGGTTGCTTACTGAGTGTGTATGTGAGTGTGTGTTACATTTTCTCAAAACACATTGAACTCGTTTAATGGAATCACTGGTTCCGTAACTCTACACACCGATACACACCTGCCAGTGGCCTTTAAGCGAGCAGATATTTACCCTTCAGCTGGTGTGTGTTGGTCCTTGGAGAGACAGAATGGCGAGTTTGCTGTCAGCTGTGAATAACCCGAGGTGTCCGGAGTGTGAATTAGAAATCAGAGTGTGTGCATGCCATGCTTAAAGACCAAAACAGCATGCTTGCCCTCAAATACACACTCACACACTCTCCCCCCCCCCCCCCCCACACACACACACACACAAGTCTTTACAGTAGGCAACTGATCTAGTTTGTAATGGGGCAGTAACACACAATTATGTCCACCTATGTAGTGTCCCTGTCCTGAAATACCCTGGTCTGCCACCGTGCAGTGTCTCTGTGCCCTCATGGTTATGTACCGTCTATGTGCACAAATATTTACTTACATTTACATTTGGGCATTTGGCAGAGCGACTTACATTTTTATCCCATTACACATCTGAGCAGTTGAGGGTTAAGGGCCGCGCTCAAGGGCCCAACAGTGGCGACTTAGTGGTTGTGGGGTTTGAACCTGGGATCTTGTCCAATGCCTTAACCACTGAGCTACCCCTAGCCCCACTTATTTACCACTGATGTAGCGTTGCTAATTATTGTTCATAGTGCAGTCTTTTCCTGGGCCAGGTTCTGTCTAGTGCACGAATACAGCACCAAGTGATGTTCGTTCTAACCAGCAGGGTTCGAGAATGTCAGGTATAGAATATAGAACTCTGCACTGTTACATTGTATTACATTGTTACATTGTGTTATATGTGACAAGGTTACAATGTATTGCACTGTTACAGTGTTACACTGCATTGTACTGGTACTACATTGTACAGGTTTATGAGATTATGGCGTTTTGCACCGTTCCTTTGCGTTACACATTGCGTTACACTGTCCTGCTGTGTTACACTGTTATATAGTGTTACACATTTACATTGCATTGTTACACCATGTTACATTCTGTTACGTTGCATTAAAGCGTCCTGCTGCATTTCATTCCAATTTATCTATTGCTTTATCTTTAGACTGGTACAGTTTATTACATCGTGTAACATTGTGTAACATACTTAAATAGTTGTTAGAGTATTAACTTACATTGCAGTCTTACATAACTATGTTGCAGTGGTACAATCTGTTCATTTGTGTTACACCCTTACATGGAATTGTAGTGTTACACTATTAGTTTTACACTGAATTACAATGATACAGTGTTACACTGTTACTTTGTGTTACCGTTGCATTCCGTTACACTGTTACACGGAATCATATTGTTACACTCTTACAGCTTTACATTGCATTACAGTGTTACACTGTGTGACAGTTTTACTTTGTGTTACAAATTAGCATTCCGTTACATTCTTACATGGAACTACTGTATACTGTTACACTGTTACAGCTTTACATTGACATTGTATTGTTACACCATGTTACACTGCCACTTTGCATTATGGTGTTACATTGCCTTGCAGTGTTGCACTGTGTTACTCTGGTACATTTTTTGCTACAGTGTTACATAGCGCTCCAATGTTACACTCACTTAAATAATGTTACATTGTTACAGGATATTACAGTGTTTTAGTATTACATCATAATATACTGTTATAGAGCAGCTGAGACTCCTATTTGTAGGAGTAGATTATTATTCATGATGACATAAATGATGTTAGTGGTGTCCCATTAAACCCATCTGCCGCTCCCATCTCTTATTCCCACCTGCCATCAGTACGTGCTGTGGAACACTACAGTCTTATCTTCTTCTTCTTCTTAACTAAAATCAAAATGTAATATCAGTGTGTGAGTGTGAGGCAGTGAGCAAGCACCATTTATTTCTTGAATATGATTTTTATTAACTTATTTCTGTGAGTAACAGCAGTCAGTTGTAGGTGAGGAAACATGCCATCATCATTTATCATTTAAACACTGCGATGACGAGGATATACAGCGCAACACATTAAATGCTGATGTTTTTCTTTTTACAGTAGATCAGTTAAGGGTGGAAGGTAAAGCTTATGTAGACAATTTTAAACAGAACTAAAAAGGAGGATCAAAAGACTTTTCTGCTTCGTTAATAATCAGTTAAAGTTATCATTTCTATGTTTTCCTCTGTAGTCGACTTTCAAGTTGTCTTTTTCAACACACATTCACAAACAAGCATTAACCTCTCATCCTTCAGGTTATGAATCCTTGCAGATTTACTGATTATATGTGCATTTATTACATTCACACAAGTGCAAGAATATTTTTTATTAAATAAAAATAGATTTTATACAAAAAATATATTTGTGTTACATCAATAAATTCTATTATTTTCATGGTTTACATATTTATTTAGATTTAATATTTAAAGAAGGTTTATCTTCTACATAGATACAAGTGTATGCAAAAAGCCAATTAGATGATTTTGAAAAAAATTTGGAATTTTCACTCTATAAAAATGTTACCTGATCCCTGATGTAACTCACTCTCTCCTTCTCTGCACCTCTCTTTCTAGATTCAGCCGGAGAAGAAACCCGTCTCTCCTCCTCCTCCTCCCATCCCTCGTTCCCCCACTCCTCCCCCACCTGCACCACCTCCTCCCTCCGTTAACATTCCACGTTTTTATTTTCCCACGGGTCTCCCAAACCTCAGTGTTAATTGCGACGAGGCCATAGCGAAAATCGAGGCGGCCTTCGCCAAGCTGCAGGAGGAAAAGGCCGACATCTACGAGATGGGCAAGATCGCCAAGGTGACCGGGAAATAGCGAAAGATTACCTCGTAACAACATTCTTCAGGTGTTTACTGTGAAAATGTCATTAGATCTGAAATAAATACGAAGATCTGTATGTGTGGTTTGTACGCAGGCATGCGGGTGTCCGCTGTACTGGAAGGCCACGATGTTTAACTGTGCAGGAGGAGAGAGGACTGGCTTCGTCTCTGTCCATTCATTTATCGCCACGTGGCGAAAGTGAGTAAACCCTGAACACTAACTCAAATCATTAACTGATCAAAAGGTAAAGTGGGTGGACGTCTCAATTCATAACATATCCAAATATTAATACATGTTGCAACTGGGACATTATGCCAGAGGCCTTATATAGTGTATAAAGTTTATATAGTTTTATATAGTTTAAAAGTTTTGATATATTATTCAAGCGATTAATACAATAATAAAGAGCATACAGTATATAAATGTTCACTCAGGGTTTTATAGTGTTATAAGTGTTTTGATCAGACATTGTGTTTTAATCACAAATCTTAAAACTTTGATACTGTATATATGGCAATAGTTAGATTAAGGTATAGAACATCAACTTCAGCAGCACATTATTTTTACAGACTAAACTAAAAACTTGAAAAAGTTCTGCGTCATAATGGATAAACTGAATAGAAAACTGTCTGTAGTTCAGCGACGTTAGACATGAAACATATATTTGTGGCTATAAACCAGCATTAAAAGCTAACTCTTGTAGCCGTTATATTATTTTAGTCATTTATCAGGACCTTTGTGTGGAAGTGAGCTTGTGTGCATCACCCTGGCCTCCCAGGAACTCCTTTAGTTCATGGTTTGACCTGAACGACCTCTCATATGTAACAGGATCTTCACAAATTTTAGCTGAATGAGTGAAGATGTTAGGGCCTACAAGTTGACACAAATATTAAACAAATATCAAAAATGATGGTTAACCATGTTACATCAAAATATTCACATTTTCCAGGACTGTTTCTGAGCAACAGTTCATTATCTAACCGAATCGAATCTCCTGCTACAACCTCATCTCCTTAACCACATTCACGTCTCCTCACTTAACAAGTGCATTACGTTGGTTGGCTCTGTGTCCTGATCTATCCAGACTTGAACAAGCTAAAGTATTAACCAAAGAGTCCCAAACTGGAGTTATTCATGTCTCCTGTCCTTTCCACCATCACCAAACTTGGACAGTTTGCCTCTCTAACATCTCAAGCTTCCTGTACTTCTGAGGATTTTTACCCAAAATGCTGCAGAAATCTCTATGTGTGTTGAGAGAGTGATACCAAACCTGGATTCGGCGCTCTTACAGGTGACCTGGCCGAGACGTTTCCCCGAAACCTGATCTAGATTTCCTTGGACCATCAATCCACAGTTACCACATGTTTTTATGTCAGGCATCTCACAAGGTAGAGTACGTGTGCTACGTTCGCCGGCCCAGATGGTGAAAGGCATCTGAGAGCTACAGTAGCTGTCACCAAGATGGACGCGGTGTTCATCGGGTTTGATGGACACGGACGCTTCTGTTACTGAAATGGACGTGTTCTGTAACAAGACAGCACTTATAGCAAGGAAAGGGAATAAATGTTACATTTTTACTTTTCAGGTAGGGTTCAGGAAACATATTCTAAGCTGGGAAACACTTCTCTGGAGGCACAAACATGCCTTGAGTCAGTCTGGCCAGGAAGTCCATATTTATTCATCTCAATATTATCAGGCTTGGTGACGGTGTTCAGGAACATATTTCCTCATCTTTAAACCTTTTTAACCTCTCAAGGATTTAAAGCTCCATCATTAAGGAACTGTAGTTAGACCTGAAACTCAGAAATACATTCTTTGGCCACCCAGTGGATTATTCACAAGAAGGTAAACAGTATATACTGTAAGCATGACTTGATTAAAGGAGGCTTTTTTATTGTGTTTCTTGGGGGAAAAGATCAGTTCGCCATGACAACAGAGAGTTAATTTCATCTATCCCATACTGTAGGTATCATTTATGATGCACCCAGGAGTTGCATCCGGAGAAACAGTAATTATTTTTGGGAAAACATTAGTTGATGCTACCCACCACCACCAGTGTTGTTCCTGATCTCTTAAATTTGCTAATTAGCCGAATGCTGAGAGCTAGCTGTCTCAATCCAAACTTTTATGAACAATATGAAGTGCAGGTAGGAGCAGAGACACATACTGTATCAGTCATAACGAAAAAAACATTAACATTAAAACCACCCAGGTTTGCCTTCGGGGTGGCCCCTCGGGGCGTGGCTCCATAGAGCCTTTGATGTTGCAGAAGACGTTCACTTTGGTTGGGGTGTGGGGCGGGGCCTCTGTGGATCGGACTTGTTTCCCCGGTGCATCCCGTGGAGCTTGGATTGGGATCTGGGGAGTTTAGAGGCCGGGTGGCGGCCTTGTGCGCTTTGCATGCTGGGCCCAGTGTACGGTGAACTGTGGTGCACTGGGTGTTCTGGTGCCTTTCTATCACTGCCTTGGGGACCAGTTTACTGAGCTATGGCTGATAATCAGTATTGTTCAGTCCACCTGGCGGTGGTGTTAGTGTTGGCTGATATTTAATGATGCATGTACAGCCTCATTCTCATTAATGCACTATTAACATCTACAATTAGTAGCATTTTAAATCTGAAGACATCACTATGACTAAACGATTGTGGAGACATTTAGCCATTTTACAAACATTTATTAATGCAAAGAAATTTACAGAGATCCACATGTAGGATTTAGAGCAAAAAAAAAAAAAACCTCCCTGAGATGACATGAGGAGGATTCAATAATAAAATAAATAAATAAATAAAAAGACCCTTGAGATAAGCACAGGACTGTCTTAATGATTACAGCAGGAACTTTCTTTTGGACAAATTTATAACATACAAGCCAGAATAAAAACTGAAATAAGGGTTAGACGTTTCTGTGAACAGTTTTAGAGACGTCCAGTCTTTGGACTGTCTGTGCAGACGTGTCCATCGCAGCAGAAAATGAGATGCAGAATCAGGTTATAGTTTCAAAATTACTGGTGAAATATCCAACCTCAACCCCTGGACACACACACACACACACACCCACACGAGGCCTTTCTGTCTCTGCAGGTTGTTACACAGCTGCTATGATGATGCATCCAAGTTTGTTTACTTGCTGGCCAAGCCGGGCTGCACGTACCTGGAACAAGAAGACTTCATCCCCCTCTTACAGGTCAGCGCCGTGTGTGTGTGTGTGTGTGTGTGTGTGTGTGTGTGTGTGTGTGTGTGTCAAATCTTTGTGTTAATTTCTCGTTCATTTCTGTCTAATCATGCTAGTTTTTTCCTTTTCAGGACATCGTGGACACTCATCCTGGTCTGACGTTTTTAAAGGACGCTCCTGAATTCCATTCCCGCTACATCACCACCGTACGTCACTTTCACTCTGTCGCATTAAAGCATCAGAATCGCTCATCACTGAGGCAGCCCTGTTGTCTTTACAAGCCTGTACTTGTCTTTTCATTCTGTAGCTGAAGCATAACCACGGTCCCTAGAAAGTGTGAGATTATTTTTAAATCTGAGTTCGTCAAACTCGGACACGCAGAACGGCGTGTCTGTCTATCTGTCTGTCTGTCTGTGGACAGCTGGGACAGACCCGCCTGTTGCTCTGTGTGTGTGATGGAGGAGCTAGTAATTATAGTCAAGTGTGACATCACGGAAACAGTGCGGCCACTGCCCTCTAACACACATGTCCGTATTCGGTCGCTTCCTGTTCCATCTCTCCCTCCAGCACAAAAACGTCCGGGAAGCAGAAGCCGCTTTTGAAATTTTAGTGTTCAGCTATTGTCACTTCAGCACAACCTATTAGCAAGATAGCAGACACACTGTACATACTGTACAACTCCACTTGCTACACGGTGATGTCCCGTACCTGAGCAATCGTCCTCC
Organism: Clarias gariepinus; assembly: GCF_024256425.1. Lineage (NCBI taxonomy): Eukaryota > Metazoa > Chordata > Actinopteri > Siluriformes > Clariidae > Clarias > Clarias gariepinus. Next base: position 1,034,933 of record NC_071110.1, read on the forward strand.
TCCAGCCTGTCCTCTGAACTGTCTATTCATGTCCTTTCTTCCATAAGTGTTGTGCTGTATGAAATAATTAGCATTTGGAATGATTTCCCTGTGTTTATGAGTTAACAAGACTGTGTGTGTGTGTGTGTGTGTGTGTAGGTGATCCAGAGGATATTTTACACAGTGAATCGCTCATGGACGGGCAGGATCACCATGACTGAGCTCAGGAGAAGCAACTTCCTGCAGGTACACACTCGTTCATCGTCAAACACAAGCACTTCTCTTACTGAACACTCGTCGCCGGTTCAGTCTTATTTAAAGCTCTTGTGAAACGCACCGAGGTCACACTAAGACAAACAGGAGAACCGGGGCTGAACTACTCGTTTAAAAGTAGTATCGCTAAATCCACACCGAGCCTAACATAGTGAACACGCACCGTGCTCAGGCTGCTCGCTTCACAGGGTTTCTATAACTGTGGTTCCTTAATGGTTTAATAATAAACATGACATTCAATGATATTTTTGTTTACAGAAGCAGATGCAGGCAAACGGTCAAACAAAACTTGTAATACATACAAAAGAGCAAAATGATGTGCACTCCTGACCACCGTACATACACAATATATATATATATATATATATATATATATATATATATATATGATCATTTTGATTCTTACACATTCACATTTTATAAAAAAATTCCATAATTTGGATTGTGTAAAGCTGCTTTGTGAGAATTGTTAAATTTAAATTCCAATTTGATTTGTCACATACACAGTCATACGCAGTACGATATGCTGTGAAATGCTCAGACAAGAGGTCGGATCAGTCGTGACGGCGGCCGACCTCACCGGCGCCATCTCATCTAAAAATTGAATTGAATCAAATACGCAGCGGAACCTCGACATAGGAATTTAAAATGTTCTTAAAGTGAAATTTTGTATAGTGAAACGCATTGTCCCATAGGAAATAATGTAAATGCAGATAATCCGTTCCAGCCACCCAAAAATATTACCAATATTACCACTTTCCAACAAATAATTATATATAATCAACTATAATAATATTTTTGCATATAAAACAATCAAAACATTTAGATAAGACATGTAAACAAAGTAAAATCTGAAATAAATAGACTGGCTGCTTTAAAAACCAAACTGAAAGCGGCTCCCTTTTTGTTTACTCTATAAATGTATTTGAAAGTAAATTATTTTTATTATGAGATATTCCTCCATGTTTATACACGAATAAAAGATAAAATTGATCATTTAAACTAGCTGACTAGCGTTAACTTAACATTGTGTTAGCTAGCTAATGTTTATAAAATGATTATTATATTATTATAATTATTATTAAGTAAGTGTTTTAAATATAAGTAGCTAGATATATATAACATAGATACTAGGATAATGTCACATATAAGTCTAAAATAAAAACTTATACATGAGTATAAATTATTGTGTGTGTGTGTGTGTGTACAGACTCTGGCCCTGTTGGAGGAGGAGGACGACATTAATCAGATCACAGATTATTTCTCTTATGAACACTTCTATGTCATTTATTGTAAGTTCTGGGAGTTGGACACCGACCACGACCTCTTCATCGACCCCAAAGATCTCTCCCGCTACAATGACCACGGTGAGGAAACAATCGCCAACACACACACACACACACACACACACACACTGTTTTGACATTATACACACAGCTGTAAACAAACCACAAGTGCTGCTGTTTATTTATTTAAAAGAATCAAAACAAACTCTTTCCTTTTTATTTGATGCTTGTTTAAAAATTCATTCCTTTAACTTTAGAACTCAGTCACAAGCTACGTCTAAAGTAAGCTACTGCTAGGCAACTTTAAAATACACACACTTGAAGGATAACAGTTTCGCTAGGAAGTCTTTAGCTAAGAACTCTTTAATACAGGAAGTAAAAGGCCCACTGACATAGAAAATGAAACAGAAATATCCAGAACGTCAACATTTACCTCAGATGTTTTGGTGAATTATTTAGAAAAAGCTTAGAATAAATAAAATTACACAATAATTAAAGTTAGCATCAACCGCTAACTGAAATTCTGTGGTATTAGGGGAATGGAGGAACACCCCAAAAAGTGTCATATAAAGTTAAAATATCATAAAATATGGTAAGAATTATGTTGGAATATTTATTTAATATTTCTTTTTTGTTTTTATTTTAAGAAAAAAAGCTAAATGAGCTGTTTATAAAAAAATATTTAAGACGGAAATGAGGAAAAAACTACATTAAAAAGGTTTAAACAATCAGATAGAATGTATTTTTATAGTCAAAACCTAAAATTAAATATATTCTATTAAATAATTATTAAACTAATACTAATTTACTATCGGGCTGCACGGTGGTGTAGTGGTTATCAAGGTCTGGGTTCGAGTCCCGCCTCGAGTGTGTATGTTCTCCCCGTGCTCGGTGGGTTTCCTCCAGGTACTCCGGTTTCCTCCCACAGTCTCAGGATTAAGTGGTGTAGACGATGAGTGAGTAATTCCTTATTGATAAATAAATTAGTTACATTTAATTTTATACATTTATGCCAAAGAAAATTATAAAAAAAAAAAAAAAATGTCTACATTACAATCCAGTTTGTGTATCGTTGGGAAGAAAAAAAAAATTGTCTTCAATGTGATTTATTTTTATTTCTATTGTGGACCTTGTAAACACATGACTGTATTTAATGTAACTGTTTTTATTAGACATATTTGGTAGTGAATATGCTGATCAAAACAATTCCATAATATTTAATAATCATTTTATTTCTTTGTTTTATTTCTTAAAAAAAAATAGAGCTGGACAGATTAATCTTATGACGTCAGTATCGTGAGATATTGTCACTATGAAACTATTTAAGGTTACTTCGGTCCAATCTTTGTCTCCTATTCCTGTTTTTAAAATAATTTCTTATAATATTTTTGTTTTCTTTTTTTAAATATGACACGGCAGTTTCCCAGGAAGGTCTTTATCAAACCTCAGCAGAACTAAATATTGTGAAAGCTATCATGTTCCGTGTGTTATATTTTTGTGGCAGTGTGATATTTTTGCCGCGTTGCCCAGCCCTAATTGAAACACGTTCATGAGAATGTGTTTGGGTGATGCACTAAAAATGGAGTTTGTACTGAAATGTTCTTTGTATCATCACAGCCTCATCCAGCAGGATCATCGAGAGGCTTTTCTCAGGAGCTGTCACTCGGTGAGACTACATCACTGCCACCACCGTCTTCACCCACTTTATTATAGGCAAAGTTCTACATCTATACTGTTCCCAATTTTAATTATGAGCATATTCAGAGAATGTGTGTGTGTTTTTTAGGGGAAACTCTGTGCAGAGAGAAGGACGTATGAGTTATGCTGAGTTTGTGTGGTTCCTCATCTCAGAGGAGGACAAGAAGAACCCAACAAGGTAACCATAGAACATGTGGTTCGGTAAAAGTAAATTAAATCTGTGATGATATAAACAAAGTAATGTGTGTAAGTGTACCGTGTGTTTATGATGTGTGTGCAGTATAGAGTACTGGTTCCGCTGTATGGATATGGACGGCGATGGAGTTCTCTCCATGTATGAGCTGGAGTATTTCTATGAGGAACAGTGTGAGCGGATGGAGGGCATGGGAATCGAACCTCTGCCATTTCAAGATCTGCTGTGCCAGATGCTTGATCTCGTCAAACCAGAGAGCCAAGGTCAATAACCAGTCAAATGTCGAAGGTTGTACAGTAGTGTGCTACAATTCCAGTGATGAGTGTTGTATAATCCGTTTCCTAAAAAAAATGTTCTAACAATTTAAAGCAGCTAATCCTTCTGATTGTCTGCATAAAACTTCGAGGACCAAACGTACGGCAAGTATGATCGCGGTCGAGAGCAACAGTCTCAAAAGTGAGACTCTTTTGAAATAACACTCTGAAAGGTTGTCAAAAGTAACACTCTGTAAAGTAACTCTATCAAAGGAAACACTCTCATGTAAAGTAACACTCTCAAAAGTTGCGCTCTGTAAAGTAATGCTCTCAAAATAACTCTACCAAAAGTAACAAGCTCTAAAGGAATGATCTATAACATAGTGCACGCAAAAGTAACATTCTAGAAAGTGGCGCTCTCAATAGTAACCTCTGTAAAGTAATGCTCTCAAATGTACAGTAACATGCTCAAAAGTAATCCTTGTGAAGTCCTTGTACACTCTGTAAAGTATCTCTTTCTTTAGAAACAGTCTCAAAAGTAACGCTGTCGTAACTAACTCTCTCAACAGGGATCCTTTCAACCGTGACGTTCTGTGAAGTAGAACTGTAAAGTAGTGCTTTCAGACAAAACACTGTAAAGTAACACTCTCAAACGTAAGAGTGACGATCCCTAAAGCCATGTCCACAAAGGTAGTGCTCTCGAAAGAAACACTGAAATGTAACAATCTCTAAATTATCAATGTAAAAATGAACTCTCACAGCTTCTGTCCAACAAATGACTTTCAAAATGAACACTGTTAACACGGAGTGTAAAGTTGCTCCCAAACGTGCCAGTCTTAAAAGTAACACACTCACCGACAACGCTAACGCTAAACAACAATAAACAGCAGTGCTCTCAAATCCAACACCTTTTAACTGGGACCACATGGTCTCAATCAGGTTCTCTAAACATACCGCAGGAAATTCACGCTGTACCATCAGGGTTCAAGGACAATTTCTAAAAGTTCTGAAGTATATTGTTAATATGTGCAAAGTGTATTTCTGAATGTGTGTGTGTGTGTGTGTGTGTGTGTGTGTGTATAGGTAAGATCACTCTGCGTGATCTGAAGCGCTGCAGGATGGCTCACATCTTTTTCGACACGTTCTTTAACCTGGATAAATACCTGGACCACGAGCAGAGAGACCCGTTCTCCGTGCAGAAGGTCTGTCTGTCTGTCTTTAGTTTGTACCCCGTATTTATCCATCTCTAGTCTGTGTGTCTGTGATGCACTAAAGGTAATGTGTGTGTGTGTGTGTAGGATGTGGAGAGTGAGGGTCCGGAGCCCTCAGACTGGGATAAGTACGCATCAGAGGAGTACGAGATCCTGGTAGCGGAGGAGACGGTCAGTGAGCAGCTGCACGATGGGTAATCACACACACACACACACACACACACACACACACACACACACACACACACACACCTTTCCAAAGTTCTAAATTTAAAAACAGACTGAAACAGTGTGAATCACTGAATAAATTCGCCAAAATCACTAAACATTCCACTAACGACTGTACCGTGGCTGGGCAGGTTAACCAGGACCTGGTTAGCAATTATGTTAACAAGATGCTAGTATTTATAAATCAGCCTAATTAGTTACTAATTAGCAACTTTGAGATTTTGTGTTAGCATTTAGATTAGAAACATCTAATGTGGAACATTTTAGTTACTAGCGTGTGTGTGTGTGTGTGTGTGTGTGTGTGTGTGTGTGTTTGTGTGTGTGTTGTTGTTGCAGGTCTTTTGACGATGATTACGAGTGTGAGGAGCTTCCTGTTACGTCTGAGATCGGAAACAAAATGGACAAACTGGTGATCTCTGATCTGTCTCCATGATCTACTTGAAGCTTGCTCACAGAAGAAATACACACTTTTCAACAGTGCGGAGACGGACTGTGTGTGTCAGTGTGTGTGACTGTGTGTGTGTGTGAGAGAGAGAGAGATCGTAAACTCCCACCAAGGCTTCATGTTCAGTATGTCTTAACCTTTATCACAAACAAACTCTACTCCTCGCGATCTGAATAAAACAGCCGGCTGGTTCCATCCCTCACTTCATTTAAAAATAATAATAATAATAATAATAATAAAGATAAAAATAATAAATAGACATAAGGCGGATGCTTTTCAGACACTTTATTAGGGTTCTGGCTTGAAGGGAACGTTGTGGTTGTCAAAATCTCACACATTATACCTTTACACTTGCTAAATAACCGTAAACCAAAAGCCATTTCTGTCCACTTTAGCTCTGTTACGTAAATTTAACTTAGCAACACACATTTCTACACATGTTCACTTTAATATTGCAAATTAGTGCCTTGTACAAAAGTCGGACACACCAATGCAGGGAGTTACACCTGTAATACCAAACAGCTCGGAAATATACTGTACACACCAGGGATATGCTATGATGCTAACGAAAGACGCGGCAACAGTGGAAATGCGACAGAATTATCCAGAAGGTTAACATTTTTCCCAGAGGTGATGGTGTGTCATTACAAAAAGGCTCGTACGACCAGTTTTTTATTTTGTTTATGTTGCGTCCCAACTAGCAATGCTAGGTGAGGAATATGAACACGGTTCACTCGACATTTAAGTGATTAAAGTCAAGCTAACACTGTTGCTGAGCAACTGAAAAAACGCTTTAAGCATAAGCTAGCCAGGACGTGGATGTTTATAATGTAGGTAAAGTGAGGAGAGAGAGAAACGTTGGAAACTAGCCAAGAATGCTAACATCTCTCTCAGACGTGTTGGAAGAATTGTGAGAAAAGACAAAGAACGAATACAATTGGCTATTGGCCATGTTGAGAAACGTTAACACCGAGCTGGAAATTTAAATGCGATATACACTTAACGTTTGAGTGGTTAAAGTCATTTGAACACTGTTGCTAAGCAATTAGGAAATATAGCTAGAACATCGCCAATTATAGTTAATGAAAAAACACTAACGACAGAAAAGAGACAGAACCATCAGGAACGTCCATGTTTCTCTGAGATCTGTTAAGAAAAACCTAAACTAAACTGGCTAACTAGCTAGGCAATATTAACAAGATAGGAAGCATAAACAGACACACTCTCTGTGTAGTGTGTTCACTATTTAGATTTAGATCTTGTGATTAAATTTACATTAAATTTTGTATAATTCACAACTCGTGCCTAATTACAGGAACTGTGAAGCAAGCCAAAAAACATTATCAAAGCAATCAGAGAGTTGTGGTGAGACTTGACGCCTCAGCATTAGCATAAAGCTGGAACGGTTTATTAGAATGTGCTATTGTGTGAGTGAAATGCTGCACAGTAAATATTGCACATAAACACTGAGTGCTGAACCAGTAATGATGGTGATGTGGTGCGCTGCCACTAGTGGCCACTTCAGGTATTGCATGTTAAAATGAAAAATGTGGTGAAAACTCAATGTTATTTAGTATATTATTTCTTCTTCCTCTTCTTTTTTGTATCTTGAAATCAAACAGAAATTCAAACTTCACTAAACATTTCCATAGTCAGAATTTTACAAATGTGGGAACTAAAACAGGACAATCCTTAATCGTTTTGTAGAGACTTTAGTAGAGAAAGCTTTGCCACGCCGCTTAGTCTGGCTTCAATACGGCTGCCTTTTAATCAAGAACTCATACAGGCACTTTTCCCCCAGTCAGCCTAACTTTGCTTACGTATAAGCATGTGTGTTAACCGCTAGTGTTTGAGTTAGCTAGCACTCAGTGGTTAGTGGTTGCTACTTGTATTTAGTTGCTAACATTTGGGTTAGCGACTAGCATTTGATGTGTAGTAATGTCAGATCTGCCCTTTACACTACAATCTTGTCCACTTGACACTTGGTTGACACATACCATCATCTTAAATCATTAATGTGTGTGTTTTTGTGTGTGTGTTGGATTAGCACTGCTGCTAACTCCAACTGTAACACACTATCTAACTGTACACTGTTTTTATGTAATTAGTGTAATATATAATATATATAATTTATATAAGTGTTTGCGTGCATGTGTGAGAGAGTGAGTGCGTGTTTGTGACTGTGTGTGTGTGTTCTGCAGCAGCAGTGTGTTTTCTAAGAACCGCTGTAAATGCCTCTGTATTTTATTGTGTTGTAATTTTCGGCGTTAGCCCCTGCCACTGCGTGGTGGAGGCGGAGTTTTAACGCGGAAAAACAGACAGATCTTAAACCGCAGTGTTGCAATGACGACCTGCGTGATGAATTCAGCGTTCGATAACAATCAGTTTCCCGGCTCTGAGCGATTAAACCTGCTGTAGTGTTACGCTGTTACTTCACGTTAACGATCTATGCAAAAACTCCACCTGTGCAGCTGATTAACTCCGGCTGTTTAACATCGAACTGTTAGTGTGCAACTTTATTTTAAGTTTTATATCTCCATATATATAGCTATATATATAAATCTAAATATATTTCCATGTATTTTATTTTATTTTTGTCTTGCATCCAGACTTGACGAGGTTTCGCTCTGGAAAGCTTCATGTGTTCGCATGACTTTTTTTTTCCTCTTTCATTTTTTTTCTTTTGAAAGTAAATAAAAAACTTAAAATCTGCTCATTTATACTTGTTATTTTCTTTTCTTTTTCTTGTTCTGAAATTTAATCACAGATTTTTACAGCAAAATATGTTTACTATAATATCTCTTTCTTTTACAAATTATTTACACTACGTTACAGACAACTAGAAAAAAACTTAAAAATAAGTAAAATCTGTTAAGCAAAATTATGTATAAATTAATATGATCTATAAATATAATCAATATCATCTTAATTAATTTTAAAACCTTATTTCCAATATGACCTGTTTTTAGTCTTTAGTAGGTTTTAGAAATAAATGTTAACAACTATAAAGCTGTTAAAATAAAAAGTTAAAATGAAATCTGAAACAGGACTGGACAATGAACCAGGCACTGCAGCCCCCTCTGGTGGCTCCAGAGTGCAACAGCACCGTGAGATAGGGATAAGTTTATTTGGTGACTTTACTGGTTATATGACGTCATGCACTTTAGTCAATGACTTTAGATGGTTTTATGACGTCATACACTTTACTAAAGTGTAGTATAAGCTCAGAATATATTAAACAGTTATACTAAGGTCATGTGTAAGGTTGTATTCATCCTGTGTTTATTATTCAGCAGCAGTTTAGCGCTCACAAACCAGGCCATGATGCTAACAATTTTGACATTTTTAAAGAATTTATGTTGAATGACGTCTAGCATGATGTCATCCAAGTGTTTCATCGCTCTGAGGAGTGTGTGTGTGTGTGTGTGTGGGCCTCAGCTTTGTGATTATAAATTAGTCTGTTCCTCTGGTCTCTCTCTCTCTCTCTCACACACACACACACACACACAAGATGAAGATGTAGGCCTTGTATAAAGTCAAGTTATGGGCTGTTAATTAGCAGGGGCACATTAATGGGGTTCTGTAGTGACGCCCGCGTGCTGACGAGCACTAGACACTTTCCAGCCACTGAATTGCAAACGGTTTTCTTCTGCTCACTTCAGGCACTAAGTAAAGTCTACAGCATCCTTATTTTACTTTTTAAATGTAAATAATTTTAAATCAGAAATATTCATAGGGATTTTAAACCTAATTGCAAAAATGTTATTTATATAGCCGTTTAATAATTGTCATTGTTGCAAAGCAGCTTTACACAATCAAAAGAAATTTATGTGAAAAATGTGCTCGGATCAAAATGAATAGATTAAAAAAAATTATTTAAATCCGTCCTTCAACTAGGCATTTTCACCCAGAGACCTGCCCTCACTGGGGATTTGCTCTTCTTCACACCGTTCTCTGTAAACACTAGAGATAGTTGTGTGTTATAATCCCAGTAGATCAGCAGTTTGGGAAACACTCAGACACCAGTCCGTCTGGCACCAACACCCACGTCACACTCAGAGTCACTTAAATCAGATTTCCACCCAGCGCTGCTGCTCGCTGTCAACTTCGTCCTGACCGCGGCTATTGAGATTAGATACTTCCATTAACACACAGATGAACAGGTGTACCTAATGAAGTGGCCAGTGAGTCGGCAAAAATGGAATATTATTATTGAAATATTACTACTATATTTTATTGATAAATGTAAATAAAAATAAATTTATAATAAAATGGTGATAATGTTATACACTCAAAGTTATTAACCGTCCCATCAAAAACTGTTTATTTTTATGGCTGTGTGTGTGTGTGTGTGTGTGGGTGTGTGGGTGGGTGTCAGTCACAGTCGACTGTGCCATTGTCACTTATCAAACATTGTGTGTTTACTGAGGCTTTAGATACACTCTCTCTCTCTCACACACACACACACACACACACACACACACGCACACACAATCAGAGAGCGAGATTTTCCCCTGTGGTGGTTCCACTCCATCACTGCTACCATGGAGACACGACTGCACCCTTATCACGAAGGTCCTCTGTTTACGTCAGCAGTGTGCCACGTCAGAGCAGAAAACACACACACACACACACACACACACACACACACACACACTATGATATGAGCAGACATTGTTAACCTGATTAAGCAAGTTTAATAAGAGTTATGAGAAGAAGGAAAAGTGATGAAGAGGAAATGGATTTAGCTTTTATTTCCTGAAACATCTAGAAGATAAAGAAAAAGAATGAAAAGAAAAAAAAAGAGAATGTGTGTCTTAATTGGTCATTGTCCATTAATTAGATAATGAATTCATAAATCAATTAGTCTAAGGTGTGTGTGTGTGTGTGTGCGTGTGTGTGTGTGTGTTGGGGGTGTAGGAAGGGGTAATGTCATGGTGATGTCATTATATTTGGATGCAGAAGCAGAACTGAGGGAGAACCAACGGAACCTGATGAGAGGAACGAATCGGTTCACTTTTGACTTCATTATCATTATTACATAGAGAGAAAGAGAGAGTGTGTGTGTGTGTGTGTGTGTGTTAGTTTGTGTGTGTGTGTGTGGGGGGGGGGGGGCATGGGGGTGAGTCATGCACAGATCCTCCCTCTCCTGCGTAAGATTTCATTCAGAGTTCAGGGAAACCAGCACACACAGAGTAGCATCAGCACAGAGCGACTCAACTCCACACACACACACACACACACACACACACACAGAACAAGCTGAGATGATGCAAATGTGAGAGTTTCATGGAGACGAAAAACAGAAGGTGAGTGAAAAGTTCATTAATAATAAAAAGAATAATAATAATAATAGTTTTGTGTTTATTTAATAACAGGTTTTGTTATGAGTTATTTACTATTTATTGCTTTTTTAAATGTACTTTAACCTATGGAACTAGCAATTTATTTATTCAATAACGTTTTTATTCATTTATTTACTATAATATTTGATTAAATGTTTAATTATCTACTATTGATTTTTTTAGTAGTTTTAGACAGCAACTCCACTGACAAATTCAGCTTGTTAGCTACATTGCCAGGCCATAAATAAATAAATAAATCAATAAAACCATTGTTTGGATTTAAATAAATTAATATTTTAGAGGCTCTAGTTGGATGATTACTGCAGTGATTAATGTGTTAACATTTTAATGTCCCGTGGTTGGAGTAAAGACGTTCCTATGTTGCAGAATTTCTTAGAAATGACTGTCTTGCATCGAGCAAAGACAACGACTGAGGAGACTGAGCTGAAATGCCTGGCGTTGTCCATCACTTTATTAAACCCTAAGGAATGGTTTTATTAATTATTCACCCCTAACCATCACATCATTAAACCCTGGAGGGATGGTGCTGAACCCTCACATTCACAGGGGAAATCCTTAATGAGCGTGAGGAGAGGTCATGTGACCTGATGAGTCTAGACCGATCCTATCCCAGAGTGATGGGCGTGTCAGGGTGAGAAGGGAAGGACATGAAGCGATGCTCCCATCATGCATAGTGTCCACTGTACAAGCCTCTGGAGACAGTGTTATGATCTGGGGTTGATCAGTTACTCAGGTCGAGACTCAGTAACGTTATGGGGCAATAAAATGAAGTCAGCTGAGAGGTTAACACATCTATGGAGGGTTTTCTTCTTCCCTGATGGCTCGCGCCGTATTCCACAGTGTGTGAAAGCGGGTCTGAATCATTTTCACACATGAACCACAGAGGCCTGACTTTACCCGCAGTGAGAGTCTTTGGGATGTAATCAAAGCTAAAGTTATATAGTAATAAAGGTATTAGAGGGTGTAGCATTTTTATTTTATTTATACATTTTTGGCCAGGCTGTGTTTAATACATATTTAATAGATGTTGCTGTAGGATCTCTCAAAGTATTGAAACTGAAGCCAACTCTTTAGTTATTGTTACTGAAGTCATTTGTTTTTGAGATTTGTGCACGATTTCAGCTATTTAAATGTGAGATATTTACATGTAGACGCGTGTACTGACTTGGAATATGTTACTTTTGGTGGGAGACCACCGGGCCAATAGTGTTAAAGTAAATTAAAGTGCATCACACAAAGGGGGCTAGAACCCTAGCTAGCTTAACGAGCCTGATAACCTAAGGCAAGCTAACTGGTTAAACATAGGTGGAAATAACATAGCGAGTATTTTCATTTAGGCTCAATAACAGACATCTCTTCTAGCTTCTTCAAAGGAAAAACATGGACAAGTCTCTGATACAGCGTCTGCTTGGCTCAAAGAAAAGCTCGAGGATCCATCCGACTGCAGTGATGGTGAAATATGGCTCCCATTTCCCCCCGCGTGGAGATGAGGGCTACGATGATGCACCGTCCTTTGAGGATTTTGGTGCCTTCATGGCAGAAACATCAGACATGAAGCAGCTGAGTGACAGTAAAACACACAGGACAGTGTTTAACCTTCAGTCTGAAACGAGATCAGGAGTTCCTAAAGGGGTCAGAGGTCAGCTGCAAAGCTTCAGCGAGGCGAGTGTGCTATCGTCACGCGTGATGTGGGCAGTGTTACTTGGCGCAGCGCTGGCTCATGGCTGTATCTCTCTCCTGACACGTTTAGCTGCGGATTTATCCCGCATTCCATCCCTCGAGCTTCTCTTTGTCCGCTCCGTCCTCCAGGCCCTGTCCATCGCTGTTGTTCTTTACCACAAGGAGGCGCCGTTCGGGCCAAAAGGCTGCAGGATGCATCTCTTCTCCTATGGAATATTTAATGTCATCTCTATCTCCTGTGCATACACCTCCTTTGCGCTAGTTCCTCCAGCTAATGGAGCTATCGTGTGGCGAGCGAGTGCAACAGTGTTCAGTGCCATCCTGTCATTCCTGCTCGTCAATGAGCAGCTCGGTGTGACAGACACCATCTCTGTCTCCTGCAGTGTCTTTGGACTCAGCCTCATCCTAATCCCCAACCTAGTTAGTGAGGACAGGGCTCTTGGGTTCTGGAAGGAGGCATTTGGGTATGTCCTGATGGTACTGGCGGGAGTCATGGCAGCGCTCTCCATGATTTTGTACAGGTTTGTGAATTAATTATAATAATAATAATAATCAACCAGGTAACATATAAACTAGTGTTAGCATTACGGGATTAATAAGACTAATAATCCTAGTAAGTACACTAACATGACCGAGTCGATGTGTTGAAATACTGTACTACTGATAAAGTAGATGATGTACGGTATAAGGAATGTGTACTGTATATATGTGCAGGTGTGTAAGGCAGCAGGTGAGCATGTGGACAGCACTGTTTACTTTTGGATGGATGGGTTCTCTCTGGTCCTGCTGCTCCATGTTCCTCCTGCAGGAACCTGTAATTCCAGACGATGTAGAAACCTGGCTTTTCCTCTTATCCATCTGTTTCTGCTCCACCATCGCCTTCCTGGGGGTTTATTACGGCCTGCAACGCCTCCACCCTGCGCTAGTCAGCACGGTAACTAGCACTATATACACATCTACGCTAATCACTACTTTACCCTGCGCTAGTCAGCATTCTAACCAGTGTTGGGGGACGTTACTCTTTAAAGTAACTAATAACATTATAAAATTACATTTTTTAAAAAGTAATCAGTTACATTACAGCGTTACTTTCTGATAAAAGTAACTAGTTCGAGTACTTTTCCATCACAGAAAATGAAAACTCCTTTGTGATTCCTCATGCATGTTGTTTTAGTCAAGACCTTTATAATTATTCTACCATCATCACTCACCTACTAATCCCCCTATCTCACCTACTAATCCCCCTATCTCACCTACTAATACCCCTGTCTCACCTACTAATACCCCTATCTCACCTACTAATACCCCCGTCTCACCTACTAATACCCCTCTCTCACCTACTAATACCCCTATCTCACCTACTAATACCCCTATCTCACCTACTAATACCCCTCTCTCACCTACTAATACCCCCATCTCACCTACTAATACCCCCATCTCACCTACTAATACCCCCATCCCGCCTACTAATACCCCCATCTCACCTACTAATACCCCATCTCACCTACTAATACCCCTCTCTTACCTACTAATACCCCCATCTCACCTACTAATACCCCCGTCTCGCCTACTAATACCCCCGTCTCACCTACTAATACCCCCATCTCACCTACTAATACCCCCATCTCACCTACTAATACCCCCATCTCACCTACTAATACCCCCATCTCGCCTACTAATACCCCTATCTCGCCTACTAATACCCCCGTCTCACCTACTAATACCCCTCTCTCACCTACTAATACCCCTATCTCACCTACTAATACCCCCATCTCACCTACTAATACCCCTATCTCACCTACTAATACCCCTCTCTCACCTACTAATACCCCATCTCACCTACTAATACCCCTCTCTTACCTACTAATACCCCCATCTCACCTACTAATACCCCCATCTCGCCTACTAATACCCCCATCTCGCCTACTAATACCCCTATCTCGCCTACTAATACCCCTATCTCGCCTACTAATACCCCTATCTCACCTACTAATACCCCAATCCCACCTACTAATACCCCCATCTCACCTACTAATACCCCTCTCTTACCTACTAATACCCCAATCTCACCTACTAATACCCCTATCTCACCTACTAATACCCCCATCTCACCTACTAATACCCCCATCTCACCTACTAATACCCTCATCTCACCTACTAATACCCCTATCTCACCTACTAATACCCTCATCTTACCTACTAATACCCCTATCTCACCTACTAATACCCCCATCTCGCCTACTAATACCCCAATCTCACCTACTAATACCCCTCTCTCACCTACTAATACCCCTATCTCACCTACTAATACCCCTCTCTCACCTACTAATACCCCTCTCTCACCTCTTAATACCCCTATCTCACCTACTAATACCCCTCTCTCACCTACTAATACCCCCATCTCACCTACTAATACCCCTCTCTTACCTACTAATACCCCCATCTCACCTACTAATACCCCATCTCACCTACTAATACCCCTATCTCACCTACTAATACCCCTATCTCACCTACGCAGTTTCGCGCAGTGGCCATTAGTACGGTCCATCATGATTCACAGCAAGTTTTGGCGCTGTGATTAGGTTTCCATCTTTCCGCGCGTCGGTCCTCAAATAGTCTAACCGCATTCGTGAGATGGGGGTATAACAGCAGGAATAACAGAGGGGGCGGGTTATAGTTGGCGGGGCTTGTAGGACGACTTTCACACACACACAATACCGGATTGGGAATGACTGCTGTCTGGCTCACAGATTACATGAATTGTTGGAATAACGGATTAGATTTTTGAAAATTAACTAAATAACTGAGAACTTAAATGGTGGACCTAACAGGCGTTAGATCACACGTTACATAAAAAAAAAAAAGTAATCCACGTGCTCTTACTTTGTAACCCAACACTGATTGTAACTAGCATTCTATACACATCTACGCTAATCACAGCCTTCACCCTGCGCTAGTCAGTGCAGTAACTAGCACTATATACACATGTTCTCTAACTAAGTCCTCCTATCCAGACTTAAAATAACCAAAAATATAAATATATATAAACATTTGTGCACAGGCAAATCCTGACATAGCGTAACTACAGCTTAGTGTAGCATTAGAAGAAACAAGATACAGTAAACACACAAAAGCAACTAGTAAAAGGAACTGGTATTATAGTAAAAAAGCTAGAAAAAGATTGCAGAAAACAAGCTAGAAGCACAAATTAAAACATGCTAAACAGGGTTATACAGACACTCGCGTTATAGAAATTAGATGCAACTAGCATTATGATAAACTCACATTATAGTAAACTAGCATTTTAATGAAATGAAGTTTTTTTTTCGCAGTGAGCATTATACTACTAACATTATAATGATTAGCTGCAAGTAGCAGTAAAGTTCTTGAACTACAATGAAAAAAAACGCTAAAACCAGATCTAAGGCTTATACGTTGGCTTTATACAACATGCTAATGTAGTTTTTAATAAGTGAAAGGTGGCGGAAACTTTGGTATTCTACAGTAGCTCATATTTGTCTTTAAAATGCAATATTAATAAAATCATGGACTTAATTGCTGGTGTTGATCTTGCGTGTGTTGCTCAGGTGCAGCACCTGGAGCTCGTGGTGGCGATGATCCTTCAGCTGCTCGTGCTGCACATGCTCCCCTCCGCTTGTGATGTCATCGGCGCCGTCATCATCGTCATCAGTGTCCTCGCACTCGGCCTCGTCAAAGTCCTTCGTGGTGGAAAGTGCGAGAGGGAGGAATACGAAGAGATACTGGACTCGTCCATAAAATAAGACCGAGGACTGAGCATGAACGATGCAGAGAGGATTGATTTATACCATCATGTGACCTTATAAACGTAGAATATTAGTTATCCTTATATAACTTTTTTTTATTTAGCTGCAGCATAAGATATTGTGCGTAATACCCAAGCTATTAAACTCCAGTATTAAAAGCATTGAAAATAATATGTATGTTCATAATATGCCTCCCCATGTCATGACCGTTACACTGTGCCATTCACTATTTCACACAGACACACACACACACACACACACACACACTTTAATACATCATCGTGAGCCGGAATAGAAATTTAGTTGATTAGGTTGATTACACTTAAAAAGTATTTTAGAAAATAAAGAAAGTATTTAATGGGTTTCTTAAGAGCGACCAAAGTAGAAATGAAGAGGGAGATCAGGACAAGAAGGTGGCGTTAATGCAACATACGGTAGTGGAGTCCAACCTCCGGTAAACATTTACATTTACACTTTGGCATCTGACAGACGCTCTTATCCAGAGCAACTTACAAAAAGTGCTTTGTAGTTTTAATCAACGGCAAGAAAAAGAAGAATACATTATTGATTCCATAGTAACAGCTCATTCAAACAGATGTGTAGTGTACGCTCCACTGATAATACACGTGTGTAACATCAGTGGAAGGAGTCTCCAGTGTCAGTGCCTTCTAGTTGTGATTTTTTTTTACACTTATTTAAGGTTTCTCTGTAACCTTCGTAACTCGCTGCCCTTTTTTTGTCTTATTGAGGGAGAGAATAAAGAAAGACTGGTGAGGAAGCCAGTGTTTATAGCTGCTGTAATGTAGGTGACAACTATTATTGTAAATAGATAAAAATTCAACCTGTGATAATCTTTAGTGTGGTAAAAGGTGATTTGATGTTATGGCATAGTGTGATACAACAACCATCGTTACCATAACAACCACAACAACCACAACAACCCCAGTCCTCACTTCACAAGCATTAACTTACATTACGCAACCTAGCATGCAGCTTATGTAGAATAAAAATCCTCTATCATGTGCTACATAACAGAACGTACTATTTTTAGCTGCCTAAATCTTATCTGTATGATCTGTGATACACATATTAAGAAACTTAGCCTGGGTTAAAAAATACAAAAAAAAAAACAATGAACAAATATATCCATAGCCTTATCATTACAGCAGTGCTCCATAACACAGAGATTCCTGACTGCCCCCTGCTGGTAGTTTAACGACATTACATCTCATGGTACAGTTACCATGACTTTCCAAGGATCTTTATGAGCTTTAAATGGTTTAACCCTTATAGCTTTGTGCGATGATTATGGTGTATATTTGCTTATTCTTTTAATTAAAACTGTTTTTTGTTTGTTTGTTAAAAAAATATCTAAAAACCTTTGCACTTGAAAATAAAAACCAACATCAGGGGGCAGTGTTGCATCACAAACTGTCTAAAACTGCTGTTAAGTAAAAATATTGATTAGTGTTTTATCCACTCACTCATCTAAAAACCTCTGTAGTCCTACTAGGGACTGTGAAGGCCAATGGTGAAAGTAGTGTGTCAAGACAATTTACATTCATTTGCATCAGAACACGATCTGCGGACCATGATTTGAGATTCAGTTTAGCAATTAAAAAAATGTATATATATAGTTTCTTTAATAGAACATAATTTAGTTTTGAATATGAATGAAAGCCAATGTGGAAACACTAGCAGTCAGTGGTGATAAAAACTGTAGACAATGCTAATTACAGTGATTACTAAAGTCAAATTACATTTACATTTACGCATTAGGCAGACGCTCTTATCCAAGTGATCTGAAGGTTCCGTCACTGGACAGATCCGTACACTGGCTTACTAGGGTACTGAGTCAGAATCATCAGTTACACACTGTTGGGGAGTTTTGTTTGTTTGTTTGTTTGTAGGGGGGTTGACCCAAATATCAAAGAAACAGATGGTCTTTAGTCGTTGCTTAAAAATTGCCAGTGAATCGACTGTTCAGGCATCGAGAGGAAATCCATTCCACCACCGAGGTGCCAAAAACGGCCTTTATATCTATGTATAGAGTCAGTCACTATATATATATATATATATATATATATATATATATAGTGTGTGTGTGTGTGTGTGTGTGTTAAAGACACTCATCAGAAGTGTTTCTAATTCTTTATTTCAGATACAGTCGCAGTAACTGTACAGAGATAATATGCAATCATTATTCATTTAAACGTTTTAAATGCTAGCTCTGTATGTTTTGCTAACGCTAACAGGGTGGTGATAGCGATGGTTCCTGCTTAGTTAGTTTGTCTAAACTTTCCACCTTGTTTTATTGGGTAATTTATTCACGAAGGGGTAGCTATACGCTAGTGTTTAGTTATTTAAAGCTATTAGGCTTCAGGCGACGAGTTTTGAGGAAAATTACACCTAAAACCGTTAGAGCTAGATTTCAGAGACACTATATATTGTACAGCTTGTGCTAAAAGAATAAAAGTCAGTCTTTTGTTTTCTTGAAGCTCACAGTAGTCATGATTTAAAAGAATAATTTAAAGCACATAAAGGCAGCATCGGTGTGTACGTGAAAAAAATAACTGTTATACTCTTTCACATCAAGCTAATTTACCCGGTAGTGTTCGCTAACGGTGCTACGTGTTTTTTTTTAAAGTGTTAGAGACAGAGACTGTCATCATTAGGCATGAGGGTTCATCAGCTTTAAGCCCCACCCCTTTTTGTCCTTTAGCATCCATTAAGTGTCAATTCAGAGCACTGTTTGTTTCGTTTCTTTATCATCATCTACATCAACTAGCGCTAACAGACTAACAAGCGCTATTGAAACTTCTGAGAATTTAAACCGAGTTCTTTTGCTGAAGAAGAGAAAGATGAGGGTGAAGGTGAGTTTGGATCAGGAGTCATAAAAAAAACTTTACATTTAACCCAAGGCTTCACTTTTTGTGGAAGACTGAGAGCCATGTTTGGTTTTTGAGATCTTTAAAAATGTTGCAAAAACAACTTTTGACTAGAGACGCCGACTTCTCTGATTATTCAGTATTTTTTTGTACTCATCAATCCCAAAGTAGAATTGCGTAACCTTCTTATAATTCATTAGACACAGACATCCAGGAAGAGTGTATTTAGCTCTCTGTTTTGCCGGTTTATGGTGACGTTCACAGGCATCTTAACATTAGCAAGTTGATTAGCGAGGTACGTTAGTTAGCTAGCAGTGAAGAATAGCAGCATTCAAGCATTTAAGTACAGGCTGAATGTAAAGTATACATTTTTGCTTCCGTTACTTGGGAATCCTTCTGTAATGGCGATAGAGTCCGATACGATCGTGAAAAACAAACACACTTAGAACGTAGAACCTAAGAGTGTTTATTTTCACTCGTCTGTAGACTAGCGATGAACTCCTCATGCTGAGTTCCTTTAAGTTTAATTCTTTATCACCTGTATTTATTGTAGAATTTAGTACTTTAGGTTGTGCTGCGCGTTAATTAGTTTGTTGATGCACACTGAATGTTTGTTAGTGTGAAGATTACACAGCGCCACCTGGTGTGTGTGTGTGTGTGTGTGTGTGATGATTCAGTGATAAATTAAATACATCATCACAGAACTCACAGAAATAAAACACATGAGGTTACACACATCAGTTGTGTGTGTGTGTTGCTCAGATGAGGAAGGAGTCAAGTTT